>NC_083438.1:10184986-10484986 GCF_020745735.1 Hemiscyllium ocellatum
TGTGATCATCTTCTTGTATTCATTAATAGATGCTGAGCCAGCATTTAATTCTCTTTCCTCATTAGAAAAGATGTTGGTGAGCTGCCTTCCTGACCCACTGCAGTCTGTGGGCTGCAAGGATACAGTGCTTAGTTCCGTCCTGTTTTATCTCTTTGACACTTTGTAGTGTGTGGTATAACTGAGTAGCTGGCTTGGCCGTTTCAAACTACAACTGAGAGTTAACCACATTGCTGTGGTTCTGGAGTCACATGTAAGCCCGAACTGGTTAAGATGGTAGATTGCTTTACCTGAAGAGCATGAGGGTGCCAGGTAGGACAATCGAGAATGGTTTCATTGTTTTATTTGATTCTGAATTCCTGATATTTTATTGATATCATTCCAACATTTGCCGTGGTAGGATTCGCATCCCGGCTCTGGGTCTTTACCTGGCTCCCTGGACTCATATTTAGGAGATAATACAGCTAGACATCGCCTCCTCAGCATCTCCACTGACAATAGTGATGGTGCTTTTCGTGTGGCTTTGCATCATAAGGCAATGAAATGATTTGGCAAAATATGCCATCCTTCTCGTTTTGTATTTATAAGGTGAGATAATGGGAAGTGCTCTTGGTGAGAAGGAGCTGGACGTCCTTGGTCATGAGCCACTGGCAGAATTCATGTGGAGCAGTAAGTAATCAGCACAGTAAATGTGTGGTATCATTCATTGCAAAATGATCAATGTATAAATGTGATGACACCTTCCTGCAGTCGTAAAGTGTTATTGAGACAGTACTTTGTCACTGTGAGCAGATGTTCTCTCCTTTATAATGAATGATCTCCTTGCTACAGAGTGACAGTGTAATGGAGTTTCACCATACTATCCCTGCAGTGATGGTACCATGAGGAGAGTGTGAAGGAAATGAGTGTTTAAGCTGTATCTCTACAAAAGAATAAAAAAAAAACCTGATTGTATTAAAACTTGAGTGTTATGGAACAACACTCATTATTTCCAAACCAAAACATTGATAGCATGAAATATAAGGTGTTTTCCGCGATACGCGTCTTCACACTTGGCCAAATATATAGATAGGAAATATTGAGAAGCACATGGGCCAAATGCAGAGAAATGAGGTTAGCATGAGTGGACATTTTTGTCAGCATGAACCAGTTCTGTAGGATTCTATCATTCTATGATAGCTTACATAGTTCTGTGGACACCCCCACCATGATGGCTGAGAGAGAGCTCCCGGTTCTGAATGAACTCTCACCACCTCAATGTGCAGTCGTTGTGTGACCTTGCACTAAGCGTCATGTTGTTCACAGATCTGTCAGCAGTCACCCTCTGATAGAGTTAACCATTCCCACCAGATTGTGACCTCCATACAGAACACTAGCCTGTCCTCTCAGTCAAAAAAAGCTAGTCCCTTTTATTTTCTCAAGGCTGTTCCTTGGCTCAAAGAGACTGCCCTTGATTTTAGGGGCAATAAAACAGGACCTGACTCCAGTCAGTTTGGTTTGGTACAGAGATGAAAAGGATTTTCAGAGATGTTTGTTTATATGTAAACAGATGGGACTTCAGGACAAAGTGGTCATGCTTTAGAAGTGACCTGTATATTGAAAGAGGAGTGGTCAGCTCTTTTACTTGAACTAGCTGAGCTGAGCTGAGCTGAGCTGTGAAGTTTTCAGTTGAGTCTTGAAATGGGAAGTTCAACAGGGAGCTGTGTGGAAACTCTCTCTCTCTCTTTGCTGCCCTTCACCTTCAACCTGTAAGCATGTGTTCCATTTATACTGGGTTTTAAAGGGAGTTTGCTTATTGGGACTATTGTGTATATTCAGAATAGTTAAAATCTAGTAGACAACCTCGCTACTCAGGGTAATTCTCGTTGTACATTAAACGAAACAAATTGCAAAGTTTTGGTCTGGGCTGCCTGCTTAAGAATGTTTTGAGTGGTCTAGCCTAGCCCATAACAGATTGGGGGCTCGTTGCAGGATTTTGAACAGTGAGTGTGAGGTGCTCATGTCTTTATTTCGGTTGTTGGTTCTGTTGGGTAGGCAAAGCTTGGGATAGTACTTTCCCTTTCAGTCACCAGACGTTTTCTCGATGTGGATGCAGTGACTTTGGAAGTTTTGCAAAAAGTGAATCAGACCAAGTTGCAAGAATTAGTAGAGAAGCTGGACTTGGAACTGTCTGTTTTTGTGAGGAAAGAAGAGATAATTACAGCAGTAGCTCATCAATTAAACTTGCTACAGAAACCATCAGAGTCTGTAGAGTTGGCAACAATTCAATTGCAAATGAAGCAGCTTGAGTTAGAGGCGAGAGGTATGGAAATGGCAGCAGAAGTGAAAGAGATTGAGTTATGATTAAAAGCAAAAGAAACGGAAAAAGAGAGAGCATTATAGGAGAAAAAATGAGAGGGCTTTTTGACAGCGAAAACTGACACTTTACAAAGGAACGTCAGTATAAAAGGCTGGAGAGAAATGTTTTGGGGGCTTAGTGAGGATGAGCAAGCCTCCGATAGTCAGAAGCCCAGTGAGAAGCTGTTTAAGTATGTTCAAGCATTACCTAAATTTGGTGAGAAGGATGTAGAAGTCTTTTTCAAATCATTTGAAACGGTGGCTAAAGAAATGCAGTGTCAGAGGCAATGTGGGTTTTGTTGATCCAAAAGAAACTTGTAGGTAGGGCAAGTGAGGTATTTGCATCGCTATCAGAGGAGATATCTGGGGAATATGAAGAGGTGAAAAAAAGCCATTTTAACTCCATATGAGCTTGTACAAGAAGGCTATAGACAACTTTTCAGAAATCTAAGGAGGGACCCTGGTCAAACTTACATTGAGTTTGAAACAATCAAACAGAGTTACTTTGTTAGATGGATAAGCGCTTTAAAAATCAAGCAAAACTATGATGCCCTGAGAGTGGTAAGTATTTTGGATGAATTCAAAAGTCACTGCCTGAAGTGGTATGAACTCAGATGGAAAAGAAGAGAGTTAAAACAGCAAGGTGAGCTTTTGAAGTGGCTGATGATTATGAACTGTTCCATAAACTCGGTTTGGCTTCCAGAATCAATTTCAGTCCATTAGGGATAGAAATTGGAGCAAAGAGATTTCCTCACGTGGAAAGGGAACGATAGATCTCAGTGAAGGTCATAAGGATAACTTACCACAGGGTAAAAAAAGAAACCCATGAGGGGGACAAAGAAGTAAAAAGGCTCAGTTGTTTTCATTCCAATAAAGTGGACCACACAAAATCACAGTGTTGGTGGGCGAGCAGAAAACTAGATGTAGGAAAACAAGACAAGCATGGAAGTTTTGTTGGACTACTAACAAAAAGCACAAGAGAAGTCAGACAACTGTCTCAGAGTTTACAAGATGATCAGAGCTTGATAAATGAGGATTTGTCAAATCTGCTTAAAAATATATATATTGCAATATTAAAGGTAATTAACATAGGCCAGGAGTAATAGGTAAGGACGTTCCAATATTATTGGATGCGGGATCTTCTCAGTCTGTAATGCTGAGGGATGAGGAGGTATGCACTTCTGAGAGACTATTGTCAGGAAATGTGCTGGTAACAAGAATTCATGGTGAGACAAAAAGTGCTCAGTTATGTAAAGTGAGAACTGTGGAGAATTTGTGATAGGAGTACTGGACCCCAAACTCTCAGCTCCGGGAATAAACTTTCTCCTTGCAAATGGTATAGCTGATTCACCGGCAGATGTGTAGCCTACTCTAATTGAAAAGCCAGTGGAGATGCAGGCAATGGAAGACCTGGAGAATGCTTATCCGGGAATTTTCCCTGATTGTGATCACAGAGATCACAATGTACAGGTTGAAGCAGGAGAGATCAAAAGGCATGGATCAAAAGGAAGCTGTTGTAGAGTTATCCGAATCTTATTTTGATCAGGTAAGTAGAACAGAGAAGGAGCAGGTAGGAAAGCATGCAAGTATTTTTAGCTCTGCTAAGTTGATTGACTTGCAGCAGAAAGATGAGGCATTAAAACTGTTATATCAAAAGGCACTTAGCAAGCAAGAAAGAGGGGCGGCACGGTGGCACAGTGGTTAGCACCTGGGTTCAATTCCCGACTCAGGCAACTGATGTGTGGAGTTTGCACATTCTCCCCGTGTCTGCGTGGGTTTCCTCCGGGTGCTCCGGTTTCCTCCCACAGTCCAAACATGTGTGGGTCAGGTGAATTGGCCATGCTAAATTGCCCGTAGTGTTAGGTAAAAGGGGTAAATGTAGGGGAATGGGTGGGTTGCGCTTCGGCGGGTCGGTGTGGACTTGTTGGGCCGAAGGGCCTGTTTCCACACTGTAACTAATCTAATCTAAAGCATTCCTGTCTGTTGTTACGTAACAAATGATGTCCTAATGAAGAAATGGAGAGCATCACAAATTCAAGCAGATCAGACATAGGCAGGAATTTATCAAATTATTTTGCCAGTTGGGTATATAAAGGAAGTGCCACAATTGGCACTCGTTTGAGGTCATTTTGGGGTGAGGACAACACCGGTTAAAATATAAAGATTTGTTTACAGGCCTGGACTGCATAAAGATTTAGCTGAATTTTACCAGATGTGTCAAACATGTCAAGCAGGCAGTAATAAAACTTGTATCTTTAATACCTATTCCAGCCTTTGAGGACCCTTTCACAAGGATCTTGATTGATTACGTAGGTCACCTACCACAAACAAAAGGTGGGAATAAGTATTTATTAACAATAATGGATGTTATTAGATATCCAGAGGCAATCTCACTATGCAGCATCACAGTTTAAAAGATGGTAGAAAAAAATACCTAATTTTTTTTCCTAGATACGGACTACCAATAATGATACAGTCAGATCAACGATCAAACTTCACATTCAAACTATTCAAGGAGGCGATGGATAACTTGGGAATATAAAGCAATTCAAATCTACTGCTCATTATCCAGAATCACAGGGAGCACGAGACAGATGGCATCAAAAACTGAAGGACATGTTTAGTTTTTGTGATCAGGATTATCCAGATGATTGTGATAAGGAAATTCCTTTTTAACGTTTTGCGATCAGAGATGCACCGAATGAATCGACCAAATTCAGTCCATTTTAATTAATTTTTGGTCAAGAACTAGCAGGACCAATAACATAGATGAGGGAGGAATTATTGAGTCAGAAATCAGAGACCACCCATTTGGACGATATGTCAAATTTTAGGGAACGATTAAATAGAGCTGGAGAGTTGGCTAGATACATTTAAATCAACTAACTCGGTGGTACCCTCTACCAGTGTTGATCCATCCCCACCTCACCACACCACCTCCTCCTCCCCACGCCGCTTCTTTATCTGTAAACCTTCTTACTTCCATCCCCACGCCTGAAGAAATGTTACACACAAGGTGTTGACTTCTCCACCTCCTGATGCTGCTTTGCTTGGTGTGGTCTTCCCGCCTCCTGTTTTCCAATATTTGCATTTTTTAAAAAATTTCTTCAGGTGTAATAGGCAGGAGAGAGTGAGTTGGCTGTGAGTCTGCTTATCCAATAGTTTCGATGGGCTGAATGGATTTCTCACATTCCTGTGAAACCAGCTTGAAATGCTGAAAGAGCTCCTCTTTTGATCCTGTGGAAATGTTCAGGGTCTAGCAGTGCTGTTACATGAATGTTACCTACACGTTAACAACATGAGCTTGAAGGTTGTCCAGGTTTTGAAGCTGTGTGTGATTGTCACAGAACATCTTCACTTCTGGTCTAATGATGGAGGGAAAGACGTTGATGCAGCAGCTGAAGGTGTTTGTGCCGAGGAAGCTACCCTGAGGATCGCCCACAGAGATATCCAGGGACTAAGTGGATTACTGTCCACCAACCACATTGTGTTCTGCATGACTCAGTGGGGAGTTTACACCTGATCCCATTCAGTTCAGGCTCCTTGACATCTTGCTCCGTCAAATCCTACCGTAATGTCAGGGCCAGCCACACTGACGCTGAGTTCACATCTTTTGTTCATGTCAATAGGCCAACGTATATGTGTGGGGAGTGGTTCCTTCTCTCAGAGGGTAGAGACTGTTGGGGACTCTCTGTCCCAGACAGTTACATTAAAGAAATGATTGGAAAGGGGGTGGGAGTGGGTGTCAATGGATTTTGACACGTCAGAGATTCAAGGGCTACAAGGAATTGGGTATGAAAGAGAAATTGCAGCCGAGACCAGATCAGGCCTGACGTTACTGAAGGGAAAAGCAGGCTTGAGGAGCTAAATGGCCTCGTGTTATTCCGATATAGCCCAGAGTCCATTCAGTTTGTGGCCTCTTCGATTTCCTGTGTTACGGACTTCAAGTAACTGAATAGACTGATCTTGTTGCTGTGTAACAGGATATCAATGCTGCGTGATCTACTCTGTGTACAGTTTTATACGGTCGAGGGTCTGAATAGCCTCCTCCTGTAACTGTATATCAGTGTCCAGAGGCTGAAAACATTCATCCTGTTCTGGTGTAACTGAAATCCATACGGACTAATTCTATCGCCCGAGGAGAAAGTGAGCCCTGCAGATGCTGGAGATCAGAGAAAAAAAGTGTGGCACTGGAAAAGCACGACAGGTCAGGCAGCATCTGAGAAGCAGGAGAATCGATGCTTGGACATTCCTGATGAAATGTTGATTCTCCTGTTCCTTGAATGCTGCCTGGTCTGCTGTGCATTTCCAGCACCATACATTTCGACGTCTAACACCCTGCCAAAGTCAACCTTCCTGGTCACATCATCAAATAATTTTAACGGTATTTTAAGCATACACCTCCATGCAGAAAGCCATGCTTACTATTCCTAATCAAACCCTGCCTTTTCAAAAATGTGTACATCTTATTCCTTGGTATCTTCTCAAGTAATGTACCTACAAAAGATGTTAAACCTACTGTTCTATAGTTCCCAGACTTTTATTTTGCAGTTCTTTCTGAATAACGGCGCAGCATTTGTTATCCTCCAGTCTTCTGGAATCTCTACTTTGGTTACTGATGATAAAAAGAAATTAACCAGTGTCCTCACAAGTTCTCCTCTAACTCCTTGCAGTGTTCATGGATATACTTGTTAAGGATCGTGAGATTAATCCACCGCCAATACCTTCTCTACTGTGATATGGACTGTCCCTAAGATATCACCACTAACTTCCTCAAGGTCCCAAGTATTTATCTCTTTTTTGCCATGGTAAATACAGAGAAGAAATATCTGTTGAGGCCCTCGTTCATCTCTTATGGTTCCAAACATATACGTCCACTTTGGTATTTCAGGGGTCCTATTCTCTCACTAGTTCTAGCTTTCCTTGCATATTCTCAAAGTACCTCTTTGGATTCATCCTAATCTTGCTGGAAAAGCGCAGCAGGTCAGGCAGCATCCAAGGAACAGGAAATTCGACGTTTCGGGCATAAGCCCTTCATCAGGAAACGTCGAATTTCCTGTTCATTGGATGCTGCCTGACCTGCTGCGCTTTTCCAACAACACATTTTCAGCTCTGATACTCCAGCATCTGCAGACCTCACTTTCTCCTGTTCATCCTAATCTTCTCAGCCAAGCTTCTTTTATACCCCCTTTGTCGCCCTCCTGATTTCCATCAAAGGTAAACTCCTATATCTGTTATATAACACCAGGGATTTCCTTGATCCCAGTTTCCGGTACCTGAGCCACGCATCCCCCTTTTTTCCAGTCAAAGCCTAAATATCTCTTGTCATCCTGGGGTCCCCATTCCCGCCAAACTTGCCCTTCACCGTCACAGGAACATATAGACCTTGAACTCTCGCTATCTCATGTTTAAAGGCCTCCCACTAGCCAGGGGTCCCTTCACCTGCAATCAAACTATTCCAGTCGACCCTTGCAAGCTTCTGTCTAAACCCATCAAAATTCCCCTTGTCCCAATTTAGAACTTGAACCTGTGACAAAAATTATCCCTCTCCATAGCTATTTGAAAATTAATATAACGGTGGTCACTGGTCCCAAAGTGCTCCCCCACTGTCACCTCAGTCACTAGTCCTGCTCTGTATTTCAAGAGTTGTTCGAGTTTTGCCCCTTCCCAAGTAGGACCCTCTACATGCTGCTTGAGGAAACTTTCCTGAACACACTTATCGGATTCCACTCCATCAACTTCCTTAATGCTCCAACAATCTCAGTCTGTTACAAAAATTAAAATCCACTGTTATGACAACCATATTATTCCTGACTGTCTCCCTTCTCCCTGCATATTTGTTACTCTAATTCATGTTAACTATTTGGAATCCTATAGTACAACTCTGGTGACATCATCATCCACTTCCTACCTCTTAGCTCCACCCACAAAGCCTCACTGAATGATCGATCAGTTATTTTATCTCTGATTACTGCTGTGATAATCCCCTTAATCAGAAATTCAACTCCTCCTCCCCTCCTTCCACCATCCCTGTCCCGCCTAAAGCACCTGTACCCTGGTGCATTAAGCTGCCAGTCCTTTCCCTCGCTTAGCCGTGTTTCTATAAAGGCTACATTATCGCAATCCCACGTTCCTTTCAACGCCCTTAGTTTATTGGTCTGACCAGCCAGCCCTCTTGAACTAAAATCAATGCAGTTCAATCCAACAGGCATTCCATGCTCCTTATCATGTTCCAGCCTGACCTGTCTCATCACGTTACTGTTTCTGATTACTGTATCTCCTCGCAATTGCGTCCCTGATCATGAGGATACCCCTCCTCGCCAAAGTAGTTTGAAACCGCCCTTGTAGCACTAGCAACATTCGCCAACAAGATATTGGTCCCCACCCCAGTGCATGTGACACCTGTCCCTCCTGATCAGGTTAACTCTGTCACAGAAAAGACAACAATGATCTAAAATTCTGAATCTCTGTGCCCCCGACCCCCGCATCAATTTTTGAGTTACTTATTTATCTGCCATATCCTACTGTTCTTACCTTCATTAGCTCATCACACTAGAAGTAATCAGGAGATTACCAACATCAAGATCCTGGTTTTAGCTTTTTTCATAGTTCTCAGTAGGAGGAACGTTCACCTGTCCTAACTGTCATCTCCACAGCTGCAAGACTAAAGCTGAAACGACTTAATTTGAGCATGCCTGCAGTTTTTGCTGAGTTGCTGCTGTCCAAAGCCTCTTGAGACAAACATTTCTACTTACTCTGCTACCAACAGCATGTCTCTCATCCCCTCCACATTTAGTTTTTGGTAGTGAAGAAGGGAGACACTGCAGTGATGTATCACTTGGGCATTAAACACTCCTTGACATCTGGCTGCTGACTACCTGCTGTCCAGCCAAGGTCACTGCTTGGCCTTGGAGAGTGCCTTGCTGAGGTCTTCCTTCTGGTAGTGTTGACTGCGCTGATGCTAATCTTCGCCCGACAGCCAATCCGCATTGTTACAGTCCCTTGGTCCTTTCTGCACTTATGAATTCCTGAATCCGTCGACTGCATTCCAAACTGTGTCTCACTCCATGGGGAGAGAGGTTGATGTTCCAGTGAATACAAGGCTATTGCAAAAATGGCATAATTCGACGTAGGAACCACGCTATGTGGTCGGCACAATGGCACAGCGGTTGGCAGTGCTGCCTTACAACGCCCGTGCCCTGAGTTCACTTCTCCCCTCAGGTGATTGACTGGGTGGAATATGCACATTCTCCCCCTTTTGCGTGGGTTTCCTCCCACAGTCCCAAAACTGTGCAGGTTAGGTTAATTGCCTGTAGTGTGAGGTGCAGGTGAATGTGTCTGGGTGGGTTGCACTTCGTTGGGTCGGTGTGGGCATGTTGGGCTGAAGGGCCTGTTTCCACACTGTAAGTAATCTAATCCAATCAGTATGTCTATCCTCTCACTTGGCCTGCTTTTCCACTCAATTAGCTGAGATCTATTTTGATCATCCCCCACTCCACTTGTCTGCATTTTCTCCACAAACCTTGTATGAAAATAAGTCTGCCTCAACTTTGAAGAAATTTAATGAGCCAGTCCACAGAATTTTCTACAATTGTTTCCCTCTCACTGATGTGAACTTGGTGGTCTTTACTCCCATGCAGTATTTCTAGCACTCTGTTTGAAAGTTGTACCAATATTAGATATTAGCCTGTCCTATCACACCTTCTCTGTGGCCAGAGGCAAAACAAAAATGAAAGGTTAAGAGACTGTAATCTCCTCACTCATCTTCCACATCAGCTTAAGATACAACTCATCCTGATCTGTGGATTTGCCCACTCTCAATCCCGCATAAACTTCCAATTCTTCGTCAGATTCTATATCAATTCATTCAAGAATCACACGGTCTCTCCCCCTGAATCCAGGAACTCCTTCTTCAATCTAAAGACCGAAAGAAAGTCCTTGTTTAACATATTCTCTGCCTCCGTGCACAGGCTGCCCCTTTGGTCCCTAATACTCCCCATTCTCTCCTGCGTTATCCTCTTCCCCTTAGTAAACCGAAATTTATTCTTTGAAGTCTTGCTAATCTTACCTTCGAATGTTTTAACTCCCCGCCTCCACTTCTGCTCTTCTACTGACTTTTTTTAAAGTTTGGCCCTACATTTTCTATATTCTTTTCGGACCTCCATTGACCTGCTCACTTTGTAACTGCTTTAAGCTTCACTATCCTTTTTAATTCTGTTCGAAATTTCTGTCGACATCTGAGGTTCTCTTGGCTTGTTTTCCTCAATTTTATCGTTGGTGTAACATGCTGGGCCAACACTGTCATCAATTCCGTTTTGATCAAGTGATCCCTCAACACCCCGCCGCAAGCTGTTCTGCTCCAGTTTCACACAGAAGCAACTGCACTTTGGCCGGATCCTGGCATATTGTTTTCATAAAATCGGTCTCCCAAATCCAAAAAGCTTTTATTTTTCAAACATTTTTGGGTCTTTTCCTTAGCAAATTGAAAACATATGAGTCACGGCCACTGGTCCTTTCATGCTCAAACCAATCCTGCCTGCAACATCTGACTGGCTTCGTTCCCCACAGTGAGGCCCAGCACAGTCCCTCCCATTGCTGTATCTGTTACACATTGACATAAGAAGCTCTCTGGAATAAATTTGAAGGCATCTGACCCCTCTTATAAAGTTATCACTGCCCAAATGAATGATTGGAATTGAAATGCCTGATAATAATGATCCTATTGTTATATTAACACACCTCAGTAAATTGGCTTTTTATCAGCTTCTGTACTTTCTTTTATCTGGGAGTCTACAATATATTCCCAGCGGTGTGTTGGTCATGGTTTTGATCCTGAGCTCTAACCACCAAGTAAAAAATGAGGTCTGCAGATTCCGGAGATCACAGCTGAAAATGTGTTGCTGGTTAAAGCACAGCAGGTCAGGCAGCATCTCAGGAATAGGGAATTCGACGTTTCGAGCATAAGCCCTTCATCAGGAATGAGAGAGAGTAGCCAAGCAGGCTAAGATAAAAGGTAGGGAGGAGGGACTTGGGGGAGGGGCGATGGAGGTGGGATAGGTGGAAGGAGGTCAAGGTGAGGGTGATAGGCCGGAGTGAGGTGGGGGCGGAGAGGTCAGTAAGGAGATTGCAGGTTAGGAGGGCGGTGCTGAGTTGAGGGAACCGACTGAGACAAGGTGGGGGGAGGGGAAATGAGGAAACTGGAGAAATCTGAATTCATACCTTGTGGTTGGAGGGTTCCCAGGCGGAAGATGAGGCGCTCCTCCTCCAGCCGTCGTGTTGTTATGTTCTGCCGGTGGAGGAGTCCAAGGACCTGCATGTCCTCGGTGGAGTGGGAGGGAGAGTTAAAGTGTTGAGCCACGGGTTGGTTGGGTTGGTTGGTCCGGGCGGCCCAGAGGTGTTCTCTGAAGCGTTCCGCAAGTAAGCGGCCTCTCTCCCCAATATAGACGAGGCCATATCGGGTGCAGCGGATGCAATAGATGATGTGTGTGGAGGTACAGGTGAACTTGTGGCGGATATGGAAGGATCCCTTGGGGCCTTGGAGGGAAGTGAGTGTGGAGGTGTGGGCGCAAGTTTTACATTTCCTGCAGTTGCAGGGGAAGGTGCCGGAGGTGGAGGTTGGGTTGTTGGGGATGTGGATCTGACGAGGGAGTCACGAAGGGAGTGGTCCTTGCGGAACGCTGATAGGGGAGGGGAGGGAAATATATCCTTGGTGGTGGGGTCCGTTTGGAGGTGACGGAAATGACGGCGGATGATACGTTGTATGCGGAGGTTGGTGGGGTCGTAGGTGAGAACCAGTGGGGTTCTGTCTTGGTGGCGGTTGGAGGAGCGGGGCTCAAGGGCGGAGGAGCGGGAAGTGGAGGAGATGCGGTGGAGGGCATCGTCGATCACGTCTGGGGGGAATCTACGGTCCTTGAAGAAGGAGGCCATCTGGGCTGTGCGGTGTTGGAACTGGTCCTCCTGGGAGCAGATGCGGCGGAGACGAAGGAATTGGGAATATGGGATGGAGTTTTTGCAGGGGGCAGGGTAGGAGGAGGTGTTGTCCAGGTAGCTGCGGGAGTCAGTCGATTTATAGTAGATGTCTGTGTTGAGTCGGTCGCCCGAGATAGAGATGGAAAGGTCTAGGGAAGGGGAGGGAGGAGTCTGAGTCAGTCCAGGTGAATTTCAGGTCGGAAGGAAGGTGTTTGTAAAGTTGATGAATTGTTCAACCTCCTCGTGGGAGCACGAGTCAGCGCCGATACAGTCATCGATGTAGCGGAGGAAAAGGTGGGGGGTGGTGCCAGTGTAGTTGCTGAAGATGGACTGTTCCACATATCCTACGAAGAGGCAGGCATAGCTGGGCAGCGGAGGAAAAGGTGGGGGATGGTGCCAGTGGAGTTGCGGAGCAGAGGAAAAGGTGGGGGGTGGTGCCAGTGTAGTTGCGGTGCAAACTCCACACAGTCAGTCGCCTGAGATGGGAATTGAACCCTGGTCTCTGGTGCTGTAAAGCAGCAGTGCTAACCACTGTGCCACCGTGCCCCAGCTACGCCTGCCTCTTCGTAGGATATGTGGAACAGTCCATCTTCTGCAACTACACTGGCACCACCCCCCACCTTTTCCTCCGCTACATCGATGACTGTATCGGCGTTGCCTCGTGCTCCCACGAGGAGGTTGAACAGTTCATCAACTTTACTAACACCTTCCATCCCGACCTGAAATTCACCTGGACTGCCTCAGACTCCTCCCTCCCCTTCCTCGCCCTTTCCATTTCTATCTCGGGCGACCGACTCATCACAGACAACTATTATAAACCGACTGACTCCCACAGCTACCTGGACTACACCTCCTCCCACCCTGCCCCCTGCAAAAACTCCATCCCATATTCCCAATTCCTTCGTCTCCGCCGCATCTGCTCCCAGGAGGACCAGTTCCAACACCGCACAGCCCAGATGGCCTCCTTCTTCAAGGACCGCAGATTCTCCCCAGACGTGATCGACGATGCCCTCCACCGCATCTCCTCCACTTCCCGCTCCTCCGCCCTTGAGCCCCGCTCCGCCAGCCGCCACCAAGACAGAACCCCACTGGTTCTCACCTACCACCCCACCAACCTCCACATACAACGTATCATCCGCCATCATTTCCGCCACCTCCAAACGGACCCCACCACCAAGAATATATTTCCCTCCCCTCCCCTATCAGCGTTCCGCAAGGACCACTCCCTTCGTGACTCCCTCGTCAGATCCACACCCCCTACCAACCCAACCTCCATCCCCGGCACCTTCCCCTGCAACCGCAGGAAATGTAAAACTTGCGCCCACACCTCCACACTCACTTCTCTCCAAGGCCCCAAGGGATCCTTCCATATCCGCCACAAGTTCACCTGTACCTCCACACACATCATCTATTGCATCCGCTGCACCCGATGTGGCCTCGTCTATATTGGAAGACAGGCCGCTTACTTGCAGAACGCTTCAGAGAACACCTCTGGGCTGCCCGGACCAAGCAACCCAACCAACCCAACCAACCCGTGGCTCAACACTTTAACTCTCCCTCCCACTCCACCGAGGACATGCAGGTCCTTGGACTCCTCCAGCGACAGAACATAACAACACGACGGCTGGAGGAGGAGCGCCTCATCTTACGCCTGGGAACCCTCCAACCACAAGGTATGAATTCAGATTTCTCCAGTTTCCTCATTTCCCCTCCCCCCACCTTGTCTCAGTCGGTTCCCTCAACTCAGCACCGCCCTCCTAACCTGCAATCTCCTTACTGACCTCTCCGCCCCCACCCCACTCCGGCGTATCACCCTCACCTTGACCTCCTTCCACCTATCCCACCTCCATCGCCCCTCCCCCATGTCCCTCCTCCCTACCTTTTATCTTAGCCTGCTTGGCTACTCTCTCTCATTCCTGATGAAGGGCTTATGCTCGAAACGTCGAATTCCCTATTCCTGAGATGCTGCCTGACCTGCTGTGCTTTAACCAGCCACACATTTTCAGCTCTAACCACCAAGCCTCATTAGAAGCTCATTCTTACTGCAGTAACTGACACCATAATTAACAATGCAACCCCACTTCCTCTTTTACCACCTCTCTTGTCGTGCCTATAGATCTATTAGCACGGGATATTGAGTTGTCTGCCCTGACGCCCCTCCAACACATTCCTGTGATGGCAAAAATGTCACACTTCCCCATTTCACCTCTTTCCATTATCACATCTGTCGATCCAATAATATTCCCAGCATTAAGATAAAGGACATCCATCCAGGAATGTAACACCTGGAATACTCTACAACGCGGAGTTCCTTAGTAATTCATTGTTTGTTCTCAAGCTGCCCAATTCATGAACAAAACTGTTACTCTGGGAATGAATGCATATTTGTTGAATTGTAATTTCTCTTTTAATTAATGTATTCATCGAATGCAACTTCCCAGAACTAAACAGTCAGCTCCACATGCAATGAGTTTCTGCTGATTAACTATCTGTTCTGTGTGCAGAGGGGAGAGCTCTAAGTAATGGAACAAGTGAGAACTGCAGGTACTGGGGATCAGAGTCGCGACGTATAGCCCTGGTAAAGCACAGCCAGTCGGGCAGCATCTGGGGAACAGGAGAGTCAAAACTTTGTCATAAGCCCTTCATCAGGAAGGCATTGGTGCCTTCCCATGTTTTCCATTCCATGATTGACAGAATATTTGGAACCATACGTCTTCCAGAAGGTAGCACTGTATATAACCCTGAAATGGAAATCAGTCAATTATTTGTTTGGACAGGGAGTAGACATTTTGAGGTGAAGTACAGATTGATTGATGTACAAACATAAGAGTAGATAAATCCCCTGGGCCAGACGGAAAAAAAACTCGAGGTTACTACAAGAAGACAGGGAAGAGATATCCGTGCCTTTGGCGATGATCTTTACATCCTCACTGTCGACTGAAATAGTGACAGATTATTGGAGGGCAGTAAATGTTACTCCTTGTTCAAGGAAGGTTCTAGGGATAATCCTGAGAATTACAGACCAGTGATTCTTACATCAGTATTGGGCAAAGTATAAGAGGGGTTTGTGAGAGACAGAATTTATGATTACTTGGAAAATCATAGGTTGATTAGAAATAATCAGCATGGCTTTGTGAGGCGCAGGTCATGCCTCACAAATCTTACTGCATTCTTTAAGGTTGGGATCAAACACATTGTGGAGGAACAGGGTGATCTTGTGGTCCATGCCATAGCTCTCTCAGAGTTGCCACCCAGCTGTTAAGAAGGTATATGATGTTTTCACTAGCAGGAGGATAGAGTTTAAGAACTGCGAGGTTATGCTGCAGCTCTACGGAACCCTGGTGAGATCACACTTAGAATATTGTGATCAATTCTGGTCACCTAATTATAGGAAGGATGTGGAAACTTTAATGAGGGGACTGAGGAGATTTATCAGGATGCTAACAAAGAAGAGTTCAGGGCTTTTCTCATTGGAGCAAAGAAGGATGAGAGATGACTTGATAGAGGTGTATAAGATGACGAGAGGCAAAGATAGTATGGATAGCCAGAGACCGTTTCCCATGGTGGAAATATCTATCACGAGGGAGAAAACCCTGAAGGCAATAGGAGGAAGGTTGAGTGGAGATGTCAGAGGTTGGTTCCTTACACAGAGAATGGTGGATGGGTAGAACGTACTGCTGGCAACTGTAGCAGAGTCAGCTGCATTGGGATATATTAATCGACTATTGGATAGGCAAATAAATGATAGTATGATGAGGCGTATGTAGGTTAGTCTGATCTTAGTGAAGGATAAGTAGTCGGCAGGACACTAAGGCTCAAAGGATCTACTCTGTGCTGTACTGTTGTATGTTTCATGTTTCACCCAACTTGTGGATTCTTATCAATTGTTGAATGTGTGAGGGAGTGATGTATGTGAGATCAGGAAGCTTTGTAGGGGCGTTAGGCCAAGACGCATTCTTCGTTACCTGAGTACCAGTACAATATGTGTGTAACGACCTACACCAGACAGAATCCGTCAAGTTCTGTTATTAACGTGATGCTGGAATTGCCATTTGCTGCTGTTTTCTTCAGATAGATTTTGTTGGGTGACCCATGTATTAATTTTTGTTCATCAACAGAGATGTATAATTTTATTTTGATACTGGTGAATGTGTAGGTGACATTTATTGGACACGGTTTTAGAAGTTTCTTTGCGAGACACAATGTGCTGCAGAATACTGACAACTTGTTAACGTCTTCGCCCAGTGCCTGGTCCAGGTAGCAGATCCTTGGAGTCTGGGAGGCAGGCCAGATGCCATCACCTGCGATGTAACTTGTGCGATGTGATTCTGAAATTCCATGTCCGTTCATCTGCCCCCGGGCAAGGCTCAGACCGAAGATGGAGTCGAAATAATTTGTTGTGAAATATTGTTTGAATGACTACCCTGACACAGGTGTAAGCTCTTTGGATTCATTTAAGAGCAGAACAATATCTTACCTAGTATGACTGGCAGCTGTGACTGAATTCAAATCTTTCAAAATCTTTTTTTCAATGCAGGTTATAATTGCAAGCTGATCTGAAAAACATCAATTATATGCTATGTTCGTGAATTGTGATTCACAAAAATGTGAAATATCATTATTCATCAATTAGGTTGATGCTATGTTTATGGAACTAAAATATACTTTCCTGCCAACATTTTATGATACACAAATAAAAACATATATTTTATTTAATATTGAACAAAGAACATGTTATCTGACTATAGTGGTGATCACAATTACATACTTTTGGATATATTAACACCAACTAAGCACCTCTCTTACTAGTATCCTCAAATATGGATGAGGAAGGACACCACTTCGACTGGGAAAACACATCCATCCTCGGACAAACCAAATAGAGGCACGCACGAGAATTCCTAGAAGCATGGCATTCCAACCAGAACTCTGTCAATAAACGCATCGAGTAAGACCTCAACTACCACCCCTGAGAAAAGGAACTTGACATGACTTCACCACAGCAAATAACATCACCACAGGAAATGACATCACCAATCCAAAGAAACCCAAACATATAAATAGAAAGCAGGAATTTTCAGCACTGGTTCGCCTGAGGCCCACTGAAGATGAAGATGGTGAAACATCTGGAAATAAACCTCTCAGCTCAATGAGCAAACCTACATCCAAAACCTCACCTGAGCCACAAATCTTCTCAAAACTCATTACAATTAAATACTCGTTGTCAAAAATTGCACAACACCAGGTTATAGTCCAACAGGTTTAATTGGAAGCACATTAGCTTTCGGAGCGACGCTCCTTCATTAAGTGATTGAATACTCATTGTCAGTAGTCAAATGAATACATCGTCGCTCCAACATTTGGAAAGTCGTTGGCTTCTGAATGATTGTATTTTTAGAGTGAGAAAACGATTGAACCATCAAATATAAATAGTATTCTTTTACATTTATATATAATCGTTCAGTTTAATTTCTTACTAAATGTGCGAGCTTCAGCTCTTTACCAACAATTGCAAAATGACAATAATTCAACATTAACAGAAAATATTAGGTTAAATAAATGATTTGTGTTATTAAATTGAAGTGGACAATCATTTAAAACGTTGCAATGTTTAGAATAAATGGTATTTAATGTGAAATGTGAAAAAGAACGATGAACATGCATCCGTGTGAGTGAACAGTCAAACATTTTCAAAGAGTTTTGTGGCAAAGAAGGGAAATATTTGTTTTATTTGTAGGGATGCAAGATTCAAAATATTCATGTGCTGATTACTAATTAGACTTCATCATCAAGCTGACCTTGCAATACTTGCATTTTAAATGGTTATGCTGCAGAAAAATGATCAGATGCTTGCCAACATTTACAACTGGAAATAATCTGATACTGGCTTTGACTTGCATTTGTACATGATAGAGTACAGAACTTTAATGTAGACAAGGAGGCTATTGGGCCACTGTGTATGCATCAGCTTGTGAAATGTCTCCCAAATCCTTCCATTTGCCACCTCTGTCAACGTTGCCCTTTAAATTCGGAACTTTAAAATATATATCCAGTTCCCTCTTGAGTCTTCATTCACAAATCTCCCAGGCAGGGCATTCCAAATCCTAACAAATCTCTCAGTAAAGAACTTTTGCCTTATCTCACTCTGAGGTCTTATGCTGACTATCTTGAAACCGGGATGCTGTAATGCTAGCTAAGAGAAATGGAGTACTCTTATTTTACCATGTTTTTTTCATAATTTTGATCACTGCAATAAGTTCACATCTTCGTCTGTTCTGATCAATGAAGAGTAATTTCATTCCTCTAAATTCTTGCAACCTAACCTTAAACTAATACCTTCATTCCACTTATCATTCTTCTGCAAAGGAAAGATGTGTGTGTGTGTGTGTGTGTGTGTGTGTGTGTGTGTGTGTGTGTGTGTGTGTGTGTGTGTGTGTGTGTGTGTGTGTGTGTGTGTGTGTGTGTGTGTCAGTGAGACAGAGAGAGAGTGAGAGAGAGAGAGACAGAGAGAGAGACAGAGAGACAGAGAGACAGAGCCACGGCCAGTCTCATGACAATGTTGCGAGAAGTATTCAAATCAGTCCAAAATATGAGTTCAAGCATGGAATAAATGATAGAGGTGTTAAGCAGAGATTAACAAATGAAGATGGAATGTATGGGAGACGTGAAGGATTGAGGCGTGTGAAATCAGAAAGTTCGTACTCAAGAAAATAATAAAGGGGAAAAACAAATCAAAAAAACCTATTTAAAAACCTTAGGCCTAAAAGCACACAGTATTTGTAATAAAATTGATGAGCTGGAAGTAGATGGAGAGATAAATGGGTATGACCTGATAAGGATGATTAAAACAAGATTACAGACAGATCAGGACTGGACAGTGAACTGTCCATGGGTACTCGGTATTCCGAAAGGATAGACATGAAGGTAAAGGAGATGGAATTGATGTATTGGTTAAGAATGATACCAATGCTATATTAAGAAATGATATTGGCATGTGGGAACAAAATGAAAATCAGTCCAGGTGCAAATAAAAAGCAAAGGAAGAAACCTCTTTGGAAGATTAATTTTCTGTCACCGTCTCCACAAAGAATTTCTGAGGTCGGAAATAATGAGGGCTCGTTAACAACGGTGGGATAAACTTGCATATTGAATCAATTAATCAACTTGGTGAAGGGTAGGCTCCAAGTACAAATTGTATAGTATACGAAGGATTGTTTGTGAGAGCACATGTCATGGAGCCACTCAGAGACCAGACTACTTTAGATTTGATATAAGGAAGGAATGAAAAACGATCTTGCAGTTAAGGATCCTCTTGGGAAGAATGACCACAACATGCTGTAGTTGCAAATACAGATTGAAAGAGTGAGAACAGAGTCACAAACGAGAGCCTTAATGTTGGGCAATGATACTTACAGTGGTCAAAGGAAGGTTTTTTTTGGGGGGTGGGGCCAGCGTGAGAATATTCAAAGGCAGAACAGATGAATAAATTTGGCAAATACTTAAGGGGATACTAAATACCTCTCAATTAAATCATATTCTGGAGACAGGAGGAATTGCATGACAGAGAAAAATTATCCATGTCTAGAAAAGGAAGTTAATGACAGCATGAGGGTAACTAGGGTAAATCATACTGTAAAAGTCAGTCATACTCTGGAGGATTGGGTAAGACAGTGTCCTCGTGTATTATAGCTGAACTGTTCATTGAGAGACTCAGTTAATGTTCTGGGTAGCTGGGTTTGAATCCTGCCACGGCAGATGTTGGAATTTGAATTCAGATTTGGGATTAACAAACTGATGAATAGATTGTCAGAAAAAGCTCACCTGTTTCATTAATGTCCTATGGGGAAGGAAACTGCCACCCTTAGCTGGTCTGACCAATATGTGACTCCAGACCCACCGCAATGTAGAACATAGAACATAGAACAATACAGCGCAGTGCAGGCCCTTCGGCCCTTGATGTTGCACCGACCAAATCCTACCTAACCTACACTAGCCCAATAACCTCTATATACTTGTCCAATGCCCGCTTAAATGACCATAAAGAGGGAGAGTCCACCACTGCTGCAGGCAGAGCATTCCATGAACTCACAACCCGCTGAGTAAAAAATCTACCCCAAACATCTGTCCTATACCTACCACCCGTTAATTTAAAGCTGTGTCCCCTAGTAACAGCTGACTCCATTTGCGGAAAAAGGTTCTCACTGTCAACCCTATCTAAACCCCTAATCATCTTGTACACCTCTATCAAATCTCCCCTGAATCTTCTTTTCTCCAATGAGAAAAGCCCCAAGTGCCTCAGCCTTTCCTCATACGATCTTCCTACAATGCCAGGCAACATCCTGGTAAACCTCCTCTGCACTCGTTCCAATGCCTCCACATCCTTCCTATATTATGGCGACCAAAACTGCACACAATACTCCAGATGAGGCCGCACCAGAGTCTTATACAACTGCAACATGACCTCAGGACTACGGAACTCAATTCCTCTACCGATAAAGCCCAGTACACCATATGCCTTCTTCACAGCACTATTTAACTGGGTGGCAACTTTCAGAGATTTGTGAACATGGACACCAAGATCCCTCTGCTCATCCACACTACCAAGTAGTCAACCATTAGTGCAGTAATCCATCTTCTTGTTACTCCTACCAAAGTGAATGACTTCACACTTAGCTACATTGAACTCCATTTGCCACCTTTCTGCCCAGTTCTGCAACTCATCTATATCCCGCTGTAACCTGCCACATCCTTCTTCACTGTCCACAACTCCACCGACTTTCATATCATCCACAAACTTGCTCACCCAGCCTTCAAGCCCCTCCTCCAGGTCATTTATAAAAATGACAAAGATAATGGTCCCAAAACAGATCCTTGTGGAACACCGCTTGGAACTGCAGTCCAAGATGAGCCTATACAATCAACTACTACCCTCTGTCTCTTTCCAGCCAGCCAATTCCTAATCCAAACCTCTAATGCACCCTCAATGCCATACCTCCGTAGTTTTTGCATTAGCCTGCCATCGGGTACCTTATTGAACGCCTTGCTAAAATCCATATACACCACATCTACTGCTTTACCTTCGTCCACTTCCTTGGTCACCTTCTCAAAGAACTCAATAAGGGTTGTGAGGCACGACCTGCTCTTCACAAAACCATGCTGACTATCCTTGATCACATTATTCCTATCCAGATGTTCATAAATCCTATCCCTTACAATTCTCTCTAACAGAACAGAAGTGAGACTCACTGGCCTATAGTTACTAGGGCTATCCCTACTCCCCTTCTTGAACAAGGGGACCACATTCGCTATCCACCAGTCTTCTGGCACTGTTCCTGTAGACAACGACGACATAAAAATCAAGGCCAATGGCTCCGCTATCTCCTCCCTAGCTTCCCAGAGGATCCTAGGATAAATGCCATCAGGCCCAGGGGATTTATCTATTTTCATCCTTTCCAGTATTCCCCAGACCTCTTCCCTACGTACCTCAAGGCCATCCATTCTAATCACTTGTGACTCAATATTCACATCAGCAACAGTGTCCTGTTCCTGAGTGAATACTGATGAAAAGTATTGATTTAGTGTCTCTCCAATCTCCTCCGCCTCCACGCACAACTTCCCACTACTATCCATGACTGGACCGATACCTACCTTAGTCATCCTTTTATTCCTGACATACCGAAAGAAAGCCTTTGGGTTTTCCCTAATACTACAAACTAAGGACTTTTCATGTCCCCTTCTCGCTGCTCTTAGCTCTCTCTTTAGACCCTTCCTGGCTACCTTATAACTCAATCGCCCCAAATGAACATTCATGCCTCATCTTTACATAGGCCGCCCTCTTCCCTTTCACAAGGTATTCCAATTCCTTATTAAACTACGGCTCCCTCACAAGACCCTTTACTCCCCGCCTGACTGGTACATACTTATCAAGGACACCCATTAGCTGTTCCTTGAACAATCACCACATATCATTTGTGTTCTTCCCTTTAAGCCTATTTTTTCCAATCCACGCACCCTAAGTCATGCCTCACCGCATCATAATTTCCCTGCCTCCAGCTATAACTCTTGCCCTGCAGTGCACACTTATCCCTCTCCATCACTAGAGTAAAAGTCACCGAGTTGTGGTCACTGTCCCCGAAGTGCTCACCTACGTCCAAGTCTAACACCTGGCCTGGTTCATTACCTAGAACCAAATCCAGTATAGCCTCACCTCTTGTTGGCCTGTCGACATATTGTGTCAGGAAACCCTCCTGCACACATTGGACAAACACCGACCCATGTAACGAACTCTAGCTATAGCTTTCCCAGTCAATATCTGGGAAGTTAAAGTCACCCATAACAACCACCCTGCTACTTCCACTCTTCTCCTGAATCATCCTCGCAATACTTTCCTCTACTTCTCTAGGAGAATTAGGAGGCCTGTAGAAAACTCCTAACCGGGTGACTTCACCTTTCCTATTTCTAACCTCCGCCCAAACTACCTCAGATGGCAAGTCTTCCTCCATCACCTTTTCCACCGCTGTAATACTATCCTTGACAAGCAATGCCACATCTCCCCCTTTTTTAACCCCATTTCTGACCCTACTAAAACATTTAAACCCTGGAACCTGCAACAGCCATTCCTGTCCCTGTTCTACCCACGTCTCTGTTATGGCCACAACATCGAAGTCCCAGGTACCAACCCACGCTGCACGTTCACCTACCTTATTTCTTATACTTCTGGCATTGAAATATACACACTTCAAGCCACCTTCCTGTTTACAGGCACCCTCCTTCGAGCTCGATGCCATGTTCCTAACCTCCCTACACTCAAGGTCCTGTACCCTAAAGCTACAGTCCAGGTTCCCATGCCCCTGCAGAGTTAGTTTAGACCCTCCAAAAGAGCACTAGCAAACCTCCCCCCAAGGATACTGGTGCCCCTCAGGTTCAGGTGTAGACATCCTGTTTATAGAGATCCCACTTTCCCCAGAAAGATCCCCAGTTGTCCAGAAACCAGAATCCCTCCCTCCTGCACCATCCCTGCAACCACGAATTAAATGTTCTCTCTCCCTATTCCTCGACTCTCTATCACGTGGCACGGGTAACAAACCAGAGACAACAACTCTGTTCGTTCTAACGCTGAGCTTCCAACCTAGCTCCCTGAAAGCCTGCCTAACATCCTCACCCCTCTTCCTAACTATGTCGATGTTGCCAACGTGGACCACGATCTAGAGTTGCTCCCCCTCCGCCTTAAGGGCCCGGAAAACACGATCTGAGACATCACGTACCCTTGCACCTGGGAGGCAACATACCAATCGTGAGTCTCTGTCGCCCCCGCAAAACCGCCTACCTGTGCCCCTCACTATTGAGTCCCCAATAACTATCGCTCTACCTTTCTCCACCCTTCCCTTCTGAGCAACGGGAACAGGCTCCGTGCCAGAGGCCTGAACCTCGTTGCTTACTCCTGGTAAGTCATCCCCCCACAAGTATCCAAAACGGTATGCTTGTTCTTGAGGGGAATGACCGCAGGGGGTCCCTGCACTGGCTGCTTCCTCCCACTCCCCCTCACTGTCACCCATCTCCCTATAACTTTCGGAGTAACTACTTCTCTAAAGCTCTGATCTATGACCACCTTTGCCTCCCGAATGATCCGCAGTTCATCCAACTCCAGCTCCAGTTCCCTAACACGGTCTTGGAGGAGCTGGAGATGGGTGCACTTCTTGCAAGTGTAATCAGCAGGGACGCTAATGGCTTCCCTCACCTCATACAGGTTGCAAGAGGATCATTGCACTGCCTTCGCTGCCATCCCTCTAAAAGGTAAACTTTAAAAACTAGATCTAAAGAAACAAACAAGCAAAATGCAGCACTTACCTGCTTACCACAACGGGTCTTATTATTAGGTTAGAGGAGGATGGCGGGTGGGAGGCTCTACCCCTGTAGTGCCTCGGGTTCCTCACCTGAGCGCTTTTATAAGAAAAACCTTCCCAGGAAAGCTAGCGTGACACCAGCTTCCGGGTCCGCGAGGCGCTTAAAAAAAACTTTAAATTTTAGCCGTTAAAAAAACAATAACTGGACTATACTGCGACTTAAAAAAAAAGCACCACCAGACAGCCGTTACCTGCTCCGCCGAGAGAGTGAGGATGTAGATAACTCCTAACTGCACTCTGGGAAATCAAGGAATGGGCGGCACGGTGGCACAGTGGTTAGCACTGCTGCCTCACAGCGCCTGGAGACCCGCGTTCAATTTCTGACTCAGGCGACTGACTGTGTGGAGTTTGCACTTTCTCCCCGTGTCTGCGTGGGTTTCCTCCGGGTGCTCCGGTTTCCTCCCACAGTCCAAAGATGTGCGGGTCAGGTGAATTGGCCATTCTAAATTGCCCATAGGGGTAAGGGGTAAATGTAGGGGTATGGGTGGGTTGCGCTTCGGCGGGTCGGTGTGGACTTGTTGGGCCGAAGGGCCTGTTTCCACACTGTAAGTAATCTAAAAAGGATGGACAATAAATGCCAGCCTATGCAGCAATGCCCTCTTCCTGTGAATTAATGAAAACAAAAAAAAAATCAGCAAAGAGTTAACACACATTAAAAGAAACTATGACAGGGAATGAACAGAAACATCAACACTGATACCAGTAGCATTCACTAGTGCATAAAAAAAGAAGCGCAGTGTGAAACTAAGTGAAGGCTCTTTGCAGGATGAAACTGACAAGGTAACAATGAGAAACTCAAAAATGGCAGAGACACAAAAGCAATGCTTTCTGTTTTCACAGACTACACTAAAAACTATAGTTCCTACACAGGATCTTTTTGGGATTGCTGCTGTTTGTCATTTTTATAAATGACCTAGATGAGGGCATAAAATGATGTATTAGTAAAGTTAATGATGATACTAAGGTTGGTCCAGTGTGGATAGTGCTAAAGGATGTTGCAGGTTACAGAGGGACATAGATAAGCTGCAGAGCTGGGCTGAGAGGTGGCAACTTGAGTTTAATGTGCAAGAGTGTGAGGTGATTCACTTTGGAGGGAGCAAAAGGAATATAGAGTACTGGGCCAATGGTAAGATTCTTGGCAGCGTCGATGAGCAGAGTGATCTCGATGTCAATGTATGTAGAGCACTGAAATTTGCCACTCTGGTTAATAGATTTGTTAAGAAGGCGTACAGTATGTTAGTTTTTATTGGTAGAGGGATAGAATTTTGGAGCCACACGATCATACTGCAGATGCACAAAACTCCGGCGTGGCCGCACTTGGAGTATTGCATATATTTCTGCTTGCTGCATTGCAGGAAGGTATAGGAGGGTTTAGAAAAGGTTCAAAAGAGATTTACAAGGATGTTGCCTGATTTGGAGGGAAGGTCTTATAAGGAAAGTCTGAGGTAGTTGCCGCTGTTTTCCTTCAAGAGAAGAAGGTTGGAGGTGTCTGAATTTATCTATATAAGATAATCAGAGGGTTAGATAGTGTGGAGAGTGTTATGAATTTTTAAGTGTATTATAGTTTCCAGAGAGTTGAAAGGCTGACCAAGGGCTTACAAGTGCACAGAGTACTGGAAAAATTAAAAATGTAATATTTGGTCAAACAACTAGCAGTATCTGGGTTGCTATGAGACAAATTCAAATTCAAATTCAGCCAATCTGTTTAAATAATGTGCCAATATGCCAAACGCTAATCAAGTTTGTATTTCGTGTTTTGACAATATTAAGACCAATGAAACAATCCAATCTTTTGGGATATAAATATCAAACGTTTTGAACAGTTAGCCAGAGCGGCAAAGTGCAGCAAGCCCCCAACAAGTCCAGCCTGGCAGCAGAAATATCTGCTCCCTAACAAATACCTTTATCAACCAAGACCTGGGAAGCAAAATCCCCAATAGTAAGAAAAGAAGACAGGAATATGGAGCAGAATCGACAGCTGCCTGGGTTTGAAATAAGATTTTTTAAAAAAATCTTTATCAGGAATTTTTGATCGGACTATTATTGTAGAGGTGGAGGTATCAGTGTGCATATCAGTCTGCTGGTGCGTAAAAGCGGTGAACTTGCAAAATTTTGGGCAATACCATGATGACCTTTGAAAAGGTAAGGTGCTTTTCGGTGAGTAAACAGAAGAACTAATGTCTGTGAGTATGCGGTTTTCAGGTAATCAACTTGACAGAACGGATCAAACCCGTTCAGTTATCAGGCGCAAGCAGCATTTTTATCCAGGCAACAGTTCAAATTCTGAAAATGTGTTGCTGGTTAAAGCACAGCAGGTTAGGCAGCATCCAAGGAATAGGAAATTCGACGTTTCGGGCATAAGCCCTTCAAATGCTGCCAATTAACTTAAAACGGCACTTGGAGATTAAGGATCCATTTTAGTGTTAATATGAAACCAATCACATAATAAGAATTTCTTGTGTCGAGGAGGCATATATAACAGAGAGGCAATTGGACAGAGGGGAAGAGTTAACGGCTATCTGAAAAAAAAATGAGAGGGAAGTGTCACCTAGTGTTAGGTAAGGGGTATATGTAATGGTATGGGTGGGTTGCACTTCGGCGGGTCGGTGTGGACTTGTTGGGCTGAAGGGCCTGTTTCCACACTGTAAGTAATCTAATATAATCTAAATTTTCGAGGGATATGGGCTGGATGCTGGCAAATTGGACGATATGAGATTGGGATATCTGGTTCGGCATGGACGAGATGGACCGAAGGGTCTGTTTCCGTGCTGTACATCTCTATGACTCTACTCTGCGGCCTCATTGTTAAGAGTAGGCTCGAAAACCCGATTAATGACCGATGTCAGGCTTACTGCCTTATGATTTCTTGTCTTTTGTCTCCCTTCCTTCCTTGCCCAGAGATTTTACATTCCGATTTTCCAGTTCTCTGCGACGTTCACTGAGGACATTTATTTCTGAAAATCCACGACCACTGCCTTCACAATCTTATGCTCTATTTCCTTCAAAACTTTGAGTTATTATCCTTCCAGTCTGTGTGATTTATCGATCTTCAAACATTGCAGCTTCCACAGCACATTCTCATCAAAACCATCCACTACACTCATCTCTCGCCCTTGACTGTCTTGAAGTTCTGGAATGCTGCTAGTTGTCGACCATTGTGAGTACTGAAGCAAAGCACCGATTCATTTCATCCTCCAATTCATTGTTCACCGTTTCTCTGTAGCTGGCCTCAATTTCAAGTTGTCCAATGTTCGTGCTTGCATCTCTTCCTTTTATAGATTTTAACTAAACCCTTGCAGTATCCTTATATATGGGGAGCTAGCTTATATGTTCCATATTCTCCACCTTATTGTTTATTTTAAATTATCCTCTGATGCTATAGAAAGGCTTCCCAATCTTACCGAGACTGAGGGAGAGTATTCCAGGGAATTGACTGCAGAAGGCAACATGTAACTACACTAATCCTGTTAGCCATAATTGAGTGTCATGGTGACACAGCTCTGCTGCCTCACAGTGCCAGGGACTCGGGTCCAATTCCAATCTGTGGAGCCTATCTGTGTGGCGTTTTGTACAATCTCCCCATGTTTGCATTAGGAGCATTAACTCCTTTCGACTCTCCACTGTCTGTCTCCATGTTTATGCCATCGGCAGTATTTCTGCTTCAGGTCGATGAAGAAATGCGGCAAATGCAAGGGGTTTTCGCAAAAGCGACCCTGGTATTCAGGCTGCCCTGGTCAGGAGACTTGCCTGGCCACTGGTTCCCAAGCTATCCCTCTCAGTCCCTCAGTCCATCCATTACTGCATGCAGCCTTTCCTCGAGCCACTTCTGAGACTCTGCAGAACTCATTGGATGCTCCTGAAACATGGCTGTGTACACAAAGACACTTGGCACTTTCTGACCCACGAGGAATGCTGGGTAAAGACCCTGCCATTGAAAGGAACAGAATAACTAAAATGCAAGTGAATAGCAAAACAGAGTAAACGGGTATGAATGGCACCCAATGGCGAAGTCTTCATCTAAACCGTGCTTGGACCAGAGTAGTAGGGGCACATCCACGGCTGCAGACAGACCTTTAGACAGCCAGTTAGAGGATGGTGGAGGCGTTTGGGTGCAAATCAGGCCTTTGTTCCAGGAAGAAGCGGTGAGTCCTGAGACCCTGTGTTTTTTTGGGGGGGGGGGGGAGGAGGGGTGGGAGAGGTGTTGGTGGATGTGTAATGAGATGGTACATCCAGGGGAAAGAGGAGGTGGATGGAACCTGTAAAATGGAAATTCTGAAATTGGTGTAAAGTGTCAGATGAATCACGGATGTATGTGGACAGGGACTGGACCAGGAGAGATTACTGAGTCAAAGTAGGAAGAGATGAGTTATTTGTAGTAGGTGCAGACTGAGGCAATGTGTCTGCCTGGGCCACCCTGTTTGTGGATGTCTGGAGGAGATGTCTGAAGCGACCTGTGCTATCAGAGGGCCATCAGCTTGGGGCAATTGGCTGGTGTTTGGGAGGGTAGTGTGGAGGGGGGGGGAGGAGATCACCAGGAGACATTAAATCAGTTATCGCAGTTGATACAATGGCCTGATGTGCCACGGTGGGGGTCATGGTCTAAGAAAAGACTAGTTATATGTTTTTATTTCTATCACTTGATTCTTGTTCAGATTGTGCAGCTATTCTGAATTTCTGTATCTCCATCAAGTGTAGACGATGCATATTTTCTCGCCTAGTGTGGCACCTCAACATTTCTTAATTTTTTTTTGCAGTATGTGCAACGATGGGCGTTTGGTTTAATAATTTGCTTCCAATTCAAGGAAAACGTGAGAATATGATTTGAACTCAGGCAATGTGTCTATTATGTGCAATTTAATTGAATCTTTATCCTCATCACATCGACTCTTTCAAACAAACAATGAATGAATCAGTAAATTCTGCAGATTTTTTTCAGCTCTGACGATTGCTGGGAATGTAACAAAGGATATGCTTCAGTGTCACGGAAAATACAAATGTTCCAGTGCGATGTGCCAAATCCTAGTACATCCTAAATTATTCACAACCTTTATAAATAAAACATGCAGAGGTGTCAGAGCCTAAGTAAAAGGAGAGTTCAGTTCTATGTTCAAATTACTATTTCAGGTTCCCTCATAAAAGACCTTAACCACATCACTCTGTAAATTTCCCAAAATAAGAACCGCACTATTTCCCACTATTTCCATCGCTGTGAGCATCATGTGGTGAGGAATACAATCTCCAAGGTTACACAGCATCCTGACTTGAAGTAATATCACTGTCCCTTCACTGGCACTTGTTCTGACTCCTGTGGCTCTCTTTGAAACATATTAGTTAGTGTCCCTGCACCACGAGGATCACTGGGGTTCACTATCACATTCTGAATGGAAATTAGACATAGGTAATAAATGCTGGTCTTGCTAACGGAATTCACCTTACAAGAACAACTGACAGGAATCTGCTCTAATAAAGGCATCCATTCTAACCAATCTGATTTCTAACGCAGTTTTAGTGAGGCTTTTACTTTGACCTAAGCATCTGATCTTTCTGTAACTCCATGAAATTTCCACGAGTGCTTTCACAATGCTGATTAAAAATCACATTCTGAAAGGGAGAGCTTTTGTGCCCTTGAGAATGCTTTCATTATTTGTCAGTATATAAAGCCAATAGCAACGTAGAAACTAAGATCAGGAGTAAGTGATTGGACAACTTGAACCAATTCTGCCATGTGATAAGATCATGGATGACCTGATTGTGGCCAGAAACACACATTCCTGCTATGCCCTATAGCTTTAATTCATAATTCATAGCCGATAAACTGTCTGACTGTGTGTCAAGAATATTCAATGTCTTACCTTCCATCGCTCTCTGGGAGGAACGTTCCCATAGACACAGAACCCTTTGAGATGGTTAAAACAATCATCAACTCCTTCACTGGAATATTCTCCAGTTTTCAGGAGTCCATCCATTTCTGGAAATCTCACGCGCAAATTGAAATATTGTTTCAGCATTCAACTTGAATAGACTACTCAGAACATTATGGTTTTAAGCGGGAGCATGCGAGATTTGCCTAAACTTCAACTGATCCAACGCCAATCTGACAATGTTTCCTCCAGAGATAAATAGACCTCACAGAAATCAGTTGAGTGAGTCTTCTCTGGAGTGCTTCTTTATGTCACTGTGCCCTCAGCTCCCCTGACGTGGTCTCACCATACCGTGGAAAACTGCAGAAAATCTTCCAGACTCCTGAATGTGTTCTCTTTCAAAAGGTTTGAAAATTTATATTGCCTCCCTATGATGTGCACGCAACGTGTTTTTTTGTTATCAAGGTGCCTGATACGTCTGTGCCTCAGCTTTGCAATCTCTCCATTGGATTAATGCACTGTTTTTCTATTCACACCACCAATCTATTCAAACACAGACGATTTTTCCTGCTATGTCCCATATACCAATATATCATTCATTTGACCCAATTCGAGCTCTCTATAATATTATGAAGTGGAGGTCAACATTCATCTGATAATTAAAAACAAACAAATGCCCATCGTTGCACATACTGCAAAAAAAAATGTTTAAGAAATGTTGAGGTGCCACACTAGGCGAGAAAATATGCATCGTCTACACTTGATGGAGATACAGAAATTCAGAATAGCCGCACAATCTGAACAAGAATCAAGTGATAGAAATAAAAACATATAACTAGTCTTTTCTTAGACCATGACCCCCACCGTGGCACATCAGGCCATTGTATCGATTGTGATAACTGATTTAATGTCTCCTGGTGATCCCCTCCCACCCCCCCCCCCCCACACTACCCTCCCAATCACCAGCCAATTGCCCCAAGCTGATGGCCCTCTGATAGCACAGGTCGCTTCAGACATCTCCTCCAGACATCCACCAACAGGGTGGCCCAGGCAGACACATTGCCTCAGTCCGCACCTACTACAAATAACTCATCTCTTCCTACTTTGACTCAGTAATCTCTCCTGGTCCAGTCCCTGTCCACGTACATCCGTGATTCATCTGACATTTTACAGCAATTTCAGAATTTCCATTTTACAGGTTCCATCCACCTCCTCTTTCCCCTGGATGTACCATCTCATTACACATCCACCAACACCTCTCCCCCCACCCCACCCCCCAACCACACTAGGATAGTCTCAGGACTCTCCGCTTCTTCCTGGAACAAAGGCCTGATTTGCACCCAAACGTCTCCACCATCCTCCAACTGGCTGAGCCCGTCCTCACTCTCAACAACCTTTCTTTTTAACATTCCCATGATCACTCTAACTTTGCCTTTCCTACACATCTTTTCTCCCTTCTGGTGTATCTTGTGCCCCAGCTCCTGACTACTGGTTGGAGGCCTGCACAAGACTCCAATAATGCTTTTTTTTCACATTTTCGATACATCAATTCTACCCACACAGATTTCCTATCATCTGACACTACTTAATTTCTTACTATTGATTTAGTTTTATTTCTTACAAATAAGGCGACCCCATCTCCTCCGCCCACCTGCCTATCTTTTCAATTAGATGTATATCTTTGAATATTCAGCTCCCAATCCTGATACCCTTGCAGCCATGTCTCCGTGATGTCCGACATGTCATACCTGCCAATTCTGATCTGCGCCACAAGCTCATTTACCCTAATCCTTATACTGCATGCATTCAGATATAATGCCTTCAGTCCTGTATTAACCGTTCCTCTTCACGTTGTCATTCATTTGTCCAGTGTGGTTGAAGTTTGATTGCTTACACTCTCCATATGCTCTGTCATATTTATGTCTGTGTTGGAGATTTAAATAACTTCTCCTGAGTTCTGAACTCTTACCGCCTCCTTGAACTCGGGTTTTCTAATTCTGCCAATATCCGACCTTCCCAACACCCGCCCTATTTAGTTTAAAGCCCTGTCTACAGCCGTGGATGTGCCTCTAGTACACTGGTACAAGCACGGTTTAGATGAAGACCTCGCCATTGGATGCCATTCAGCCCCGTTTACTCTGTTTTGCTATTCAATTGCATTTTAGTTATTCTGTTCCTTTCAATGGCAGGGTCTTTACCCAGCATTCCTCGTGGGTTGGAAGGTGCCAAGTGTCTTTGTGTACACAGCCATGTTTCAGGAGCATCCAATGAGTTCTGGGGAGTCTCAGAAGTGGCTCGAGGAACGGCTGCATGCAGTAATGGATGGACTGAGGGACTGAGAGGGATAGCTTGGGAACCAGAGGCCAGGCAAGTCTCCTGACCAGGGCAGCCTGAATACCAGGGTCGCTTTTGCGAAAACCCCTTGCATTTGCCGCATTTCTTCATCGACCTGAAGCAGAAATACTGCCGATGGCATAAACATGGAGACAGACAGTGGAGAGTCGAAAGGAGTTAATGCTCCTAATGCAAACATGGGGAGATTGTACAATAGCCACACAGATAGGCTCCAGAAATTGGAATTGGACCCGAGTCCCTGGCACTGTGAGGCAGCAGAGCTGTGTCACCATGACACTCAATTATGGCTAACAGTATTAGTGTTGTTACATGTTGCCTTCTGCAGTCAATTCCCTGGAATACTCTCCCTCAGTCTCGGTGAGATTGGGAGCCTTTCTATAGCATCAGAGGATAATTAACAATAAGGTGGAGAATATGGAACATATAAGCTAGCTCCCCATATATAAGGATACTGCAAGAGTTTAGTTAAGATCTATAAAAGGAAGAGATGCAAGCACGAACATTGGACAACTTGAAATTGAGGCCAACTACAGAGAAACGGTGAACAAAGAATTGGAGGATGAAATGAATAGGTGCTTTGCATCAGTACTCACAATGGTCGACAACTAGCAGCATTCCAGAACTTCAAGACAGTCAAGGGCGAGAGATGAGTGTAGTGGATGGTTTTGATGAGAATGTGCTGTGGAAGCTGCAATGTTTGAAGATCGATAAATCACACAGACTGGACGGATAATAACCCAAAGTTTTGAAGGAAATAGAGCATAAGATTGTGAAGGCAGTGGTCGTGGATTTTCAGAAATAAATGTCCTCAGGGAACGTCGCAGAGAACTGGAAAATCGGAATGTAAAATCTCTGGGCAAGGAAGGAAGGGAGACAAAAGACAAGAAATCATAAGGCAGTAAGCCTGACATCGGTCATTAATCGGGTTTTCGAGCCTACTCTTAACAATGAGGCCGCAGAGTAGAGTCATAGAGATGTACAGCACGGAAACAGACCCTTCGGTCCATCTCATCCATGCCGAACCAGATATCCCAATCTCATATCATCCCATTTGCCAGCATCCAGCCCATATCCCTCTAAACCCTTTCTAATCATATACCCATTCAGATGCATTTTAAATCTCGCAATTGTACCAAGCTGATTAGCCATGGCTGATTTATCTCTTCAATTAGATTGTCATGTATTGAAGAATGTATATGTGTTATAAATGATGTATCTTTTCAAATACCAGCTATTGCCTGTCTCCTGGCAAAGCTTTTAGTGATTTGCCCAAGCCACCAATTCAGCCAACTTTCTACTCAAACCCTCTAAGTTTCCTTTGTTCGAATTCCAATGTCTAGCTTCTAAATGAACTATGCCACAGTCAAATCTCACACGGTCCATTGTAGTAACGTTATTAATTAGACTTTCTCATTGCATAGGACTAAATCTAAAGTTGTCCAATCTCTAATGGATTGTGCTATGTTGCATTTCAACCGAGGAGTTGTGGGTGATATTAATTACACGTTTGTCATTGAACATTCCCACTTTTGAACTTATGATTGAGGGAAGGATATTGATGAAGCAGCTGGAGATGGCTTGACCTGGGATATTTCGCTGAAGAACTGGGCCCTTGTAATGCAGTACTTGGAGGTGCATAGTAAAATAGGGCTGAGTCAGCATGACTTCGTCAAGGAGAGGTCTCGCTGACAAGTCTGCCAGAATTCTTTCAGATGATAATGTGCAAGTTTGACAAGGAGGGATGTGTTTTGATTGGCTAATTGGGACTCTGCGAAATATGAATCTGCCTTAAATTGAATTTTGTTCATCTATTGGTTACAAGTTGCATAAGCAGAGATATAAAAACAGTTAAAAATAATTTAAAAATCAGCCCTAGTTAAATACTATAACAATGGCGTGTCGGGGAATGTGTTGTTTCTGCATCATGTGGTAGCTGGAGACATTCACTCTCTCCCTCAGCAATCCTAACCTGCGGTGTGACCAATTCACTAAATGTGCTATCCACGAGCTCCTCAGCATCGCGGATGCTCCACAGTGAGTCCATCCACAGCTCCGGAGCCGTCACGTGGTCAAGCAAGAGCTGCAGTTGGACACACTTCTTGCAAGTGTAAGAGACAGGAACGTCAGCCACGTCCCTGAGCTCCCACATCAAGCAAGGGGTACATACCACGGGTCTGAGGTCGCCTGACAGTGTAAGCTTAGCTTTATATCAACTAACTAAAACCAAAGAATGCACTTAAATAAATGAAAAAGATTGATTAGACATAAAAGCCTTACTTTACATGATCTTTTTCTTCCGGTTAATGGAGGGAAGGGGGTGGGGGCGTTAGCAAGATATACGTGTAGTATCTCAGTATAGCCACTGCCCAGATATAAATTAAGCCCTAACCTTACGGCAGCCCTCGCTTCACTCTCCTTCTCTCCTCGCCGCCCTGGAAAAATGGAGTTCATTGTCAAGCAGGTTTGGTGGAGGTGATAGATATCAGATCTTGTCATCACTGGACTGATTCAGAGGACTCCTCGTTCCCAATTAATGAACTCACACTTAAGTATTTATTGTCAAGTCTGTCCATTTTCAAGAAAAAAGTCTTGCCGGAGTTGTGCTGAAATGATATTTAAATTTTGGTGCAACAAGACTATTCCATGTGCAAGTTAGGTTAGGAATAGAATGGTAGTAGAGTTAAATGCATGGGTAAAGAACTCGTAGAGGAGGTAGCATTTCCAATATCTGTATCATTGGGATTCCTGAGTCCCTCTCTCAAACAAACCTCTATCATATTGACATAGCAGTCATAAATTCACCCAAGCTCCAAGTTCATCCGTCTTGCCTTTCATACTCCTCACATTATAATCAGCGCACTTCAGACTGTCAGCAACCTCTGTCTGTTTGTTGTTGGTCTTAGCTGTACTGGGATTAGTCGTCAACCCCGCCTCAGTCGTCTACTTGTGGACCTACAGTTCTGGTTGCCACTGTGCCCCCCTCCCCCCAACGGCCACACTAGTTTAAACCCTCCTGATTGACAACAGCAAACCTGCCGGCCAGGAGATTGCTGCCAGTTCAGGTCCTTCCCGTCCTTCTTGTGTATATCCTATCGACTCAGGATCTGATGGCATTGGGCTGAAGTGTGTTTATGTCAATGCAATGATTATTATGGGAAGACAGATGAGCTTACAGCCTGAATCAATACATGGGCCCATAATGCCTTTACAGACACTTAATTTGGAGAGGGATAGGACTGGGCGTTCAACGTTCCAGGGTTTTGTTGAGATAGAAAAGAAGGTAAAACAGGTGGAGGAGCTGTTTCACTAATCAGGGATAATGTTGCATTTGCACTCAGAGAGGTCATTCTGGAGGGCTCATCCACTGAGACAATATGAGTACAGCACAAAAATAAGATTAATGCAATTACTGTGTTCAGATTATACTATAGTCCTTTCAACAGACACCGAGACTTTGAGAACAAATGTGTGGGCCAGTTATGGAAAGGTGTAATAAAAACAGAGTTGTCATAGTGAGTGATTTCAACATCCCCAATATTGACTGGGACTCCCTGGGAGCAATGACTTAGACGGGGCAGAATTTGTTTGGTGCATCCAAACGGGTTACTTGAACAGTCCACTACAGGAATGGCCATACTGGACCTCGTATTGGCTAATGAGCCTGGGCAGGTGACTGACATTTCAGGGGGACAGCATTGTGAAATCATTTTGGAAACTCCTTCAGTTTTAAGATAGCTAAGAACATGGATAAGTCAGGAGAAGTTAAGGAATCGGAGTAAGGCAAGTTACATCAGTATCAGGCAGGAGCTAGGGAGTATTAATTGGGGGAGTAGCTATCAGGCAAATCCACATTTTGTGTGTGGAAACTGTTTATTAAATCCTGATTGCAATATCATCTGGCGAAAGTCCTCCCGACTGTTCGCATTTCAATCTATTTTATTTGAACAGATATTTCGAAGTCGCTGTATACCAGAGAACAGCAAGAGATAATGGATTATTGTGTCCCGTGTCCTTCACTGAACCAGATTGTCTCTACAGGCACCTAACGTTTTTATTGTGGGTCAAAGTACCTCAGAATTAATGGAGCACAGACGGAAGCCATTCAGTCCTTCGTACACCCACGAGCTCTCCAACTGCGTTATTTGAAAGGAGAGAGCGTTATTGGAGATAGACAGGGAGAGAGAGAGAGAGAGAGAAATAGAAAGAAAGATTGTGAAGAGAGATAAACAGAGAGGTGAGAAAACTGAGTGACAGAGTAAGTGAGAAATGAAGAGGTGTGAATCGGGGATAAAATTAGATTGATCAGGAGACAGCATGAGGAGAAATAGACAGAAGATGTAAGTTTTATTTTAAAAATTCCTCTGAACTGCAAGCTCTTTGTCTGGGATCCATATCCTGTGAGCACCATGCTGATACTGGTTGTGATCCTAGATCATTTATCTCCTATATTATCACAGAGGTGAGTGGCTGACAGCTAAACAGAATACAATAGACCAATTGACTAACTCCAGAGAGAAGGTGGATTAGTTTAAATAGACTGTGCCAATAATAACAGGAACTGATAACCCCCTGAGACACAGTGCAAGAGACTGGGCCAGTGAATCTCAGTGAAGGGGATCACTGTCAGAGGGGAAATCAGCATCTCAGCTGTCGGTAAAGTAATGACAGAAAAAGTTTGAACACAACTTCCACGGTTTAGTAATCCACACTTCACTTCATATAGCTCGATATAATGAGTGCACTTTAACAATCCTATCTCTTTGTACATTTCATATTTTGGTTTCTCTAGAAAACCATTTTGTCCCTGTATTTTTTGTTGAATAAACACATTTCATTTCATGGGAAGAAAGGACCTGTTCTGATGGGACAGCCTTTATCAGATCCATGCTGGGACCAGAGTCCTAATGAAATGCATAACTAGGGCAGTAGACAGGGAAGTAAATGGAATAGGAGTGGTGGTGGGGGTGGGGGAACAGGAATCAGTTGAGGGGTAATTAGAAACCTGAATTAAAAGAGGCGGTAGAAGTGCAGAATTCAGGATAGATTATTAAAATCTCCATCACAGACATAAATAGGATAAAGTATCTAGAAATGATTAACAAACAAACTTCAAGCACACTGAAAAACGAATGACAATGAGAAGAGGGATGGTTAATGCAGGACTGACAGTGTTATATCTGAATGCATGCAGTATGAGGAAAAGGGCAAATAAATTTGCGACCCAGATCGAAATTGGCAGGTATGACGTGATGGGCACCATGGAGACATGGTTGCAAGGGAATCAGGATTGGGAGCTAAATATTCAAGGATATGCACCCTATCCAAAAGATACGCAGCTGGGCAGACGAGGTGGGGTTGCCTTATCAGTAAGAAATGAAATTAAATCAATGGCAAGACATAACATAGGGTCAGATAGTGTAGAATCTGCATGGGTAAAATTGAGGAAGCACAATGTTAAAGCAACCACAGTTGGAGTCTTATACAGGCCTCCAAACAGTATTGAGGAGCTGGGCCATCGGATACATCAGGAGATAGAAAAGATGTGTAGGAAAGACAAGCTTACAGTGATCATGGGCGATGTCAATATACAGGGGTCTGGGAAAATCCGATTGGTAGTGGATTGTAAGAAAAGAAATTCATGAAATGTCTACAAGATGTTTTTTTTGGGAGGGTAGCTTGTGGTGCAGTCCACAAGGGAACCGGCAATACTGGTTTTAGTGTTGTGCAAAGGCGCAGACTAGATAAGGGAGCTTAAATTGAAGGAAGCCGTCGGGAGCAGCGATCATAACATGGTTGAATTTATTCTGCAATTTGAGAGGCAGAAGATAGAATCAGAGGCAACAGTACTTCAGCTGAATAAGGGCAACTGCAGAGGCATAAGGGAGAAGCTGGGTAGAATTGACTGGGAGAGTAGCCTAGTAGAAAAGACAGTAGAACAGCAATGGCAGGAGGCTCTAAGAATAATTTAGGAGACACAGCAGAGATTCATTGCAAGGAGAAAGAGGCATGATACAGGGAGGATGAGGCAACCATGGCTGACGAATGACGTCAGGGATGGCATCAAAGCAAAAGAGGGAAGTATATAATGCGGTGAACGACAGTGTGAAACCAATGTATTGGGAAGCTTACAAAGACTAGCAGAGGGCAACAAAAATGTATAAGGTGGGAGAAAATTAAATAAGGAGGTAAGCTAGCCACTTAGATATATAAAGTGCAAAAGAGAGGCAAAAGTAGATAATGGAGATGATGCCAGAGAGGTCGTGGTTGGGAATAAAGGATTGGCTCAGGAACTTTGTGTCAGTCTTCACAGTGGAAGACACGATTAATTTCCCAACATAATCAACAGAGTGAGGGGAAGAACGGAGTATGGTGGTCATCACCAAAGAGAACGGGTTGGAAAACTGAATGGCCAGAATGGAGTTAAATCATCTGTACCAGATGGACTATACCCAAGCCTTGTAAGAGCGATAGCTGAAGGTGTTGTGCAAGCGTTAGTTGTGATCTTTCAGGAATGACTAGAATCAGGAAAGGGCAAAGTGGACTGGAAAATCGCTAACGTGACACCTCGTTTAACAAGGGATTAAGGCAGAAGACAGAAAATTACAGACTGATTAACCTAACCTCAGTTGTGGGTAAGATCCTGATATCCATCATGAAGGATGAGATTTCTGAATACTTGGATGTAGATGGTAAAATAGGGCAGAGTGGCATGGTTTCATCAAGGGGCGGTCATGCCTGATAAACCCACTAGATTGTTTTGAGGAAGTACTGAGCAGATTAGGAGAACCAATGGATATTATCTAACTGCACCTTTTTGACAAATTGCTACACTGGAGGTTATTGAGAAAGTGGACTCATGGTGTCAAAGGCAATGTACTAGCATCGAATGAAGCAGCAGAGAGTAAGAGTAAAATGTGCCTTCTCCCGATGGCAGTCAGCGAGAGGCATTGTTCCACAAGGCTCTGTGTTGGGGGCAACAAATTTCACATTATACAGCTAACGATCTAGATGAAGGAACTGAGGGCACTTTGTAATGTTTAGTATTAGAATCACTAATCGATAGACAAAACCCTAGCCAGAGAAACAACATCCAACCTGCTGGACATACAGAACAGACAACAGGACATTGAAAATATTAACAAAGACGGCATACTTAAACTACAGGCCCTATGCCTCACAACCCACTTCACATTCAACAACCAAGTATACGAACAAATCAACGGAACACCCATGGGCTCACCGATCTCTGGACTCATAGTAGAAGCAGTAATGCAAAGATTAGAACAAACAGTCTTACCGCAAATACAACCCAAACTCTGGGTCAGATATTTGGATGACACCTTTGTAATCATTAAAAACACAGAAATAGAGAACACACACCGGATCATCAACGCCACACTCACTGGAATCCGATTCACGAGAGAGGAAGAAAAGGACAACTAGCTCCCATTCCGAGACGTGATGGTACAGAGAACGCCGAACAGAGAATTCCGCACGAAGGTATACAGGAAAGCCACATACACAGACCAAGTCCTGAACAATGAAAGTAACCACCCCAACACACACAAACGAAGTTGCATCAGGACACTATTCAAAAGGGCCACAACACACTGCAGCACACCAGAACTGCAAAAAGAGGAAGATGGGCGGCACGGTGGTATGGGCGGCACGGTGGCACAGTGGTTAGCACTGCTGCCTCACAGCGCCAGGGACCTGGGTTCAATTCCCACCTCAGGCGACTGACTGTGTGGAGTTTGTACGTTCTCCCCGTGTCTGCGTGGGTTTCCTCCTGGTGCTCCGGTTTCCACCCACAGTCCAAAGATGTGCGGGTCAGGTGAATTGTTAGGAAAGGGGTATATGTAGGGGTATGGGTGGGTTGCGCTTCGGCGGGTCGGTGTCGACTTGTTGGGCCGAAGGGCCTGTTTCCCCACTGTAAGTAATCAAGAACACCTATACAAGGTATTCACCAAAAACGGATACCCACGCAATTTCATCAACAGATGCCTAAGGGAAAGACAACGAAATGAGGACATGCCACAACCCAAAGGATTGGCCACACTCCCATACATCAGGTGCATTTCTGAACTGACACCCACCTGCTGCTACCACTAGGACTCATAACAGTACACAAACCAACAGCCACTCTCAGACAACAACTCACCAGGACAAAGGACCCGATACCCAGCATGAGCAAAACCAACGTAGTGTACAAAATCCCTGCAAAGACTGCACAAAACAGTACACGGGACAAACCGGAAGACAGCTAACAACCCGCATCCATGAATACCAACTAGCGACGAAACGACACGACCAGCTATCCTTAGTAGCCACACACACAGATGACAAACAACATGAATTCCACTGGGACAGCACTACTATTATCGAGCAAGCCAAACAGAGAACAGCCAGGGAATTCATAGAGGCATGGCACTCATCCACTGATTCTGTCAACAAACACATCGATCTGGACCCAATATACCGGCCACTGCAGTGGACAGCAGCTGACAACCGGAAGCGGCAGAGTCAAGCCACTATAAATGCTGAAGGAAACATGACAGAAGCGCTTCACAGGAGGCTCCCAAGCACTGAGAATGACACCTAGAAAGAGGACGATACATTTTCAACAAAAACTCCCAGCTTGGCGAACAGAATAACAACAAGCACGCGAGCTACAAATCTTCTCCCAAACTTTGAATAACGTAATGTATGGGCAATTTAGCATACCCATTTCACCTAATCTGCACATGTTTGGACGGCGGGCAGAAACCAGAGCACCCACAGGGAACCCATGCAGAAATGGGAAGAATGTGCAAATTCCAAATTGGCAGTCACCCGAAGTTGGAATAGAACCTGGGTCCCTGGCACTGGACTAACCACTAAGTCCCTGTGCCACCCACAGCCTGGTGTACAGACAAAACAAAGATATGAAGAGGTCAGATAGCATTGAAGAGGTGGAGAACTTGCAGAAAGGTGCTCCCCTGATTCTACTCAACTTCCCAAGTCTCTGTACTTGAATCCCACCCTTCCTATCACAACAAGGATAGACCGCCGAGTCCTCAACTTCCACCCAAACAACGTCCAGATACAAGTCATCATCCTCCACTATTACTGCCACCTCCAGTCAGAGCCCACCACCAGAGATATATTTCCCTTCCCACCTCTATCAGCATTCTGCGGAGACCATTCCCTCCACGACTCCCTCATTAGGTTCACGCCCCAACCCCTCACCAAACCATCATCTAGTCCCAGCACCTCCACTTGCCATCTCAAGTTGTGTAAAACGCGCACCTACACCTTCCCCCCCGACCTCCATCCCAGCACCAAAGAATCCTCCACACCCCGTAGACATTGTACTGTGTCCATTGCTCCCTATCTCCTGTACATTGAGGAGATAGGATGTCAAATTTTGGAACATTTCAGGGAACATCTCTGGGACACACAAACACACACACTCACACTTACACACACACACACACACACACACACACACACACTCACAAACACACAAAATGACCCACCACCTGTGTCCGAACACTTCAAATCTCCCTCCCAATCCGCCAAGGACATGCCAGTCCTGGGGCTGCTCCACTGCCAAATTCAAGTCACCCAACATCTGGAGGAACAACATCTCATCTTCCACCTTGGGACCGTCCAACCACACAGTATCAATGTCAATTTCACCAGTTTCCTCATCTCACCTTTCCCCATCTTATCTCAGATCTAACACTCCAACTTCACACTGCCCCTTTGAACTGTCCAATCTGTCCATCTCCCTGACCTTCATAATGACAACCCACCTTGGTCTCACTATTGCCTTCCATGCTACCATCCCGCCAGACTCACCCTCTCCTACTTATCTTTCAGTCCCCTGCCGCCCACACTCCTAAATCCTGACGAAGAGCTTATGCCTGAAATGTCGCTCCTCCAGCTCCTCGGATGTTGCCTGACCAGCTGTGCTTTTTCTAGCACCACACTTTTGGACTGTGATCTCTAGTATCTGCTGTACTTACTTTAGCCTGCGGAAGGATGTGGGAAGTTTGGGAGATTGGGAAAAGAGCTGATCAATAGAATACAGTGTGTGACAGTATGCGTTCGTGCTCTTTGGCAGAAAGACAAGAGACATGGGCTACTTTCAATATTTTGAGTAAAATCAGAAGTCTGAAGTGCAAAGAGACTTGGGAATTCTAGTCCAGGAGTCTCTCAAGGTAGACTTGCAGGTAGTCAGTTGTTAGGAAGACAAATACAATGATGTTATTCATTTCAAAGGGGTTTGAATATAAAAGCAGGGACATACTTCTGAGGCTGTATAAGGCTGTGGCCAGACTACATTTGGAGTACTGTGTGCAGTTTTGGGACCTGTATCTCAGGAAGGATGTACTGGCACTGGCGGATGTTCAGAGAAGATTCATAGGAATGATTCCAGGAATGAAAAGCTTAACATATGTGGAACATTTGAGGACCCGGGGACAATATTTGATGGAGTTTAGAATGAACTGGGGCATCTAATTGAAACTTACCAAATACTGAATGACGTGGACAGAGAGGATGTTCGAAATGTATTTCTATTGATAGGAGAGATTAGGACTTGAGGGCCCAGCATAAAGAGATAAGGAGAAACATCTTCAGCCAGAGAGTTGGGGATCTATGGAATTCACGGCCACAGAAGCTGTAGAAACCAGGTCATTAAATATATTTAAAACTGAGATCAATAGGTTCTTGATTGTTAAGGGGATCAAGAGTTATGGGGAGAAAGCGGGAGAGTGATGTTGAGCAGCTTAACAACTATGATCAAATGGCAGAGCAGACTCAATGGGCTGCAAGGCCAAATTTATGGTCCTATGTCTTCTGGTCTCACGGTTAAGGTTGGCTGTCCTTCTCCCTCACTATAGATGCGTCATGATTCTGATCTTATGATTTATAAAGAGGCACGTTCCAATACTGATGACTGGAAATATCATGATCTCTCCCTTCAGTCGCAACAGCCATTTCCTCCAATTCTCTCTGATTTCTGCTTCCTCCCCAATGTCATAATCACACAGTAATTGAAGTCCAATAAATGATACTTCATCATAGTTCATTGACATCAATAACATCAACAGCATGACCCTCACTTGCCCCTTCTGATCCTCGAATAACAATCCGAATTGTATTTGTCACGTCCAATCCTCTGTTAACATGTCCATGCAGTTTGCCTGTTATAATCCACGTTTTCTTAAGCACATTTTCCCACCAGATTATGGATTATAAGTGTTCACTCATCAATATAATCACTGATCAATAATTTCAGGCTAAAAGTTTCCATTTATAAATGGAGAAACTAGCTTGTATTCCAACAACACTCTGTCATTAGTCTCATATCCAAGGCAGATAGAATGATTACAAACAAACAATCTGCCATCTCCAACATCATTTCCCTCAGTCCCTCCCACATATCCCATGCTGAATGCGTAAATTTTAAACGTTATTTTGAATGTTAATAAAATTAATACAGAATTGAAAGGGGCTAACTGGAGGTATTTATTCACCAACTGTGATTATTGTCAATCTCTGCGGATTCTAATTCTCCCAGTGGAGAGTTTCCATCCTTAAACGATAAATTGGCTCTGTCAATGTATTATCCCATAGTGTGAGAGGGAGCATCACTGACAGCACTAACAGGGATCAGCAGTCCCAAAGGGAAGGGAGGAGAGATCAGAATCTGAGGACATTAGATTGGAATGTTCCACAATGGATCAGAATCTGAGAACATTAGACTGGAATGTTCCAAAAATGTATCAGAATATGATACCATTAGACTGGAATGTTCCAACAATGGATCAGAATCTGAGAACATTAGATTGGAATGTTCCGACAATGGATCAGAATATGAGAACATTAGGCTGGAAGGTTCAAACAATGGATCAGAACCTGAGACCATTAGACTAGAAGGTTCCAACAATGGATCAGAATCTGTGAACATTAAACTGGAATGTTCCAACAATGGATCAGAATATGTGAACATTAGATTGGAATGTTCCAACAATGGATCACAATCTGTGAACATTTGACTTGAATGTTCCAACAATGGGCAGGAGTTTATCCTTGGGTCTTTACTGGCTTTCTCAGCCTTGGATATCATTAGCATGGCGGATCCAGGAAATCTTTTGGATTATTCAAGGTGGTTACTATCCCGTCCTCACTATAGCTGGTGTTCCTGGTAAGTCATTCTCTTTGACTGTTAAACTGGGTTGAACTGAATTTCTGCTCATGATATGTAAATTTTAGAAAATGAAAATTTCCAATCAAAAATTCCTTTCCTTCTAACATATATAAAACAAATTACTATTTACAAATTACTCACTCATATGTAAGAAGGAGCCAGACTGTTCTCAAACTCCATAACCCTTTTTTCCTGCAAAAATTTACATTTCCATATCCTCCCCACCCACCAATCCTGTCTAATACCACCATTATGATATGCCAGTCACCTCCTCAGCCTCAGTGCAATTCCTGAATGAATCATTGTTTGTGCTTTTGTTAAATCCGATACAGCTGTGTCTTCAAGTCTCTTCAAATCACGTGTCCATTGCAAAATAATTGCACTTGAGATGTTTAACTTGTTCTCTGCATAGAATCTGTCAGATGTAAGGCAATGTATAGTGCTCAAGTCATTGATTCTTAACCTATTGCCATCGAATAATAACCCATTGATATCTCATGAAGGAACTTGATATAATTAAAATGAAACCATTATTATTATGAGTAACGGCCCATCTGCTTGCCTCATGTCCTTTTGAGAAGGCAATGGGTCATACTTGCCTGGTCAGTTCTCTGTGTGACTTCAATCCCACAGCAATGTAGTTTACTCTTTACTGACCTGTGGAACAGCTGAAGCAGCCACTCAGTTTTAGATGTGTATAACATGCTGGCCTGACCAGGGCTGCACACATCCCGTGAGGGAAGAAAAAAGGAAAGACAGCTCCTTCCTCTCCCTGTTTACCATATTCCGACAGCTCATTTCCATTCAGGTAGGTGACCATTGCTTGTTTTAGGGGTATTCTATCTCTTTGACGTTCTTCACAAGAGTGATGTTCATCTCGACCTCTGGTGTTGGCTTTATTGATGTTGATGTACAGACGTAAGGAACTTGTAAGTTTCACGTCAGTCTCAGGGCATAGAGAAGGAATAGCTTTTTCACGCCACGGGAAAGCAACAGAGACGGCAAAGTGAGGGAATCGAATTATTGTGATAATCTCTGAGAGTATTGTTGAGGCAGTATTTAGGGTATTGTGGGCAGATTTTCTCTCCTTTATAAGGAATGATCTCCTCATCACAGAGAGAGAGTGTGAAAGAGTATCAACAGACTAATCACTGGGATCATGGTACCATGAGGAATGAGTGAAGATTAATCTGTACCGCTGTGAGAGAATAAGAGGTGATTGCATTGAAATTTGAGGGGAATGGACAATCATTCATTATGTTCTAAACAGACACTATGAACGTAATAAATTCCATGTTAAAATAGCACACGTTCCACATGCAATGAAGCGCTTCACAGGAGGCTCCCAAGCACTGAGGATGTCACCTAGATAGGGGACGAAACGTCTGCAACACAAATTCCCAGCTCAGCGAACAGAATCACAACAACGAGCACCCGAGCTACAAATCTTCTCACAAACTTTGAAGACCTTCTACTAATTTAAACCAGACACACAGAAAAATCACCTCGCCTCATAGTCTGTAGAAGTGTGAGTGACAAAGAGCGACCAAATCCCACTATTTAGAGAAAACAATAACAGTTTATTCTTTAAATCCAAGAAAAAAAGAGAACGTCGATTTTCCTGTGAATCTTCTTCTGTAGGTTTTCCTGTGTCTTTTCTGTGGTCTTCTGCTGCACAGATTTTATAGAAACAGGTAACGTTCAGACAGGGGTTCTGCGGGAAGTCTGCATTTGTTAGTGCCTTTTTGCCGCTCTGGCTAACTGTTCAAAATGCCCAATTTTTTAACCACAAAACATCAGATTGTCTCATTGGTTTTATATCGTTAAAATTCAAATTCAATAATATTCAGCTCAGTTATTTGTTTCAGCCAAATATTACTTACTAAAATCTTTTCTGCACACTCGGTGCTTGCAAAGCCCTTGCCAGCTTTCACTCTCTTTAAAAGGTACAGTACACACCTATGCATTCATGACAATCAATACATTTTATTCTTAAAATGTATTCCGTAGTTTTAAACACCCTAACAAGCGAAAATATGAATCCAGCTATTTTTTCTCAAAATCGTGCAAGGTTCAAAAGGATTTTGCATCAAATACCTAAACTGATAATTATTCACATCAAAAGACCTCCCAGGACCACGTGTACAGGGAGAAGGGGAGGCATGTTTCGGACACATCTCTGATGAAGGGCTTATGCCCAAAACATTGACTTTCCTGCTTTTCTGATGCTGTCTGGCCTGCTGTGCATTTCCAGTGCGATACTTTTCGACTCTGACCTCCAGCATCTGCAGTCTCGCTGTCCAGATGCAGTAAACCAATGTTACGATTAAACCCGTTGCCATTTCCCAGAAACAACATCATTTCAAACCACTTGCTATATCTACAGACTAACTTCATGGATAGGAGCAGCAGTTGGCCATTCGGCTGCACCATTCAGAATGCTCATGGCTGATCCGAGTGTGACTGACCACCCATCTCCAGTCTCTTTCCAATAAACATTGACTCTCCTGTCCAGCAAGGATCACTCGAGCTCAGCCTTGAATATCTTCAATAATCGCGTCTTTACTGCTCTCTGAGGGAAAAGGCGCCACAGATAGCACACTAAAGGGTCCTTATTTCATTGCAGGAACCATAATTTTAAAACTGTGCTAACCTAACATCAAATTGTCATCTTTTTTGAAACCTAAGGACAGATTAATCAGGAATAGACATAGACGATACAGTCCTCTAAACCTGCCCAACATTACCACTGACTCTTTCCAATCAAGTATGTATTAAACTCATTCTCCGCTCCTGTCCCAGGAAGAGAATACCAGATAGCATAACTCACACGAGCATAAAAAAAAGCAGAATTAGGCCATTCGGCCCATCGATTCTGAATGCCATTTAATAATGGCTGAGAGGTTTCTCAACATCATTCTCCTGACTTCTCTTTGTAACTCTCGGTATCCTTATTCATCAAAAATCTATCTATCTCAAGTGTCTGTGTTTCTTGTGTCTGTCTGCATGCGCGTCTGTTTGTTCATGTGTTTGTGTGTCTATGTATTTGTGTGTATACATTTGTTCTTCCATGTATTAGCCTCTGCGTTTTATCTGTTTAAGTCTGTTTGTGTGTTTCAGTGTATGTCTCTGCATGCCTCTACATGTGTGCGGGTCCATCTCAGTGCATGTGTTGTGAGTGTTAGTATATTAGAGTGTTTGCATATGTCTCTAAGTATTTCTATGTCTGCATCTTTCTGCAATGAGATATTTGTTGTTTTGGGAGGGAAAGAAGTAGCAGAACAGACAGAGCGGTTAAAGTGAGTATTGCCCTCCACAGAACATTGATTCTTACTCAGTTGTTAGGACGTGGATATTACAGACTCTCCATACGATTCACTCAGTCCCCTCCGGCTCATGTTCGAGTCCTCACAACATGGCGGGGAGAGGGGGGAAAGGGAACGGATAAAGGACACTCCACCAGCCGGCTTGGCCCCTTCTGTCTTGTTCCAGACTGTTTATCCTGGAATGGGAGAAAGGGAATAGGGGAATGAACTGTTCGTACTGTTGTAGGTGGTGGTGGGGGAGAGGGTTGCTGAATGGTGAGGTGTCTGGAGGGAATCAGTCCACAGTGCAGAATCCATAAGGTGTTATTGGTGTGAAGGTATTGCATAGGCGACAGACAAAATGATGGAAGGAAGGTGCTAAATTTAACAGTGAGAGTGGTTGTACATGAACTTTATTTGGAGATAGAGTGTGAGCCTTGTTCGCTGGTAGGTGCTGTGAAAGATATACAATGAGTGTGAGGGAGCAGAGAGAATACGGTGACACTTATTCTGGCAGAACGGGATACCGCATGTCCTGTATTGCTGGACATTTGGTCAGATCATCTCAGCGTCAGGGTGAGCCTCAATGAACGTCTTTTCTAAGTCTGTCACTAATAATGCCACCGACCCTGTCCCTCAGATCCCACAGAATCGGTTTGGGAGGATCTTAGCAATGAGAAGCAAGCATTGGTGTGTTCTGCCATGCAAAACTGTCGTGCAAATGTTGTATATCTTATGCTGTGGGAGATTGGTATTGTTTGTGCTGCAGTAATACTGAATTATCTCAAGTTACATCTAAACTGTGTAAACTAAGTGACTGCTAATGCGGTGAAAAATAAATTCCAGAAGTGTGTATCAGATTGCTTGAAGAGTATGTTGTGATCCAAACTAGAGACAAGGTTAGTTTGGATTTGGTGATGTGTGCACAGAAGGACTAATTAATAACCTTGTTCTGAGGAAAAGTGACATTAATATGTTGCATTTTACACGGCATCTGCATATAATATCAAATGCTGAACATGATGGCCAAACATAATGGAAGCCTGGAGGCTGGAGGGTCAAGTTCGCTCCAGTGAATTGAGAAAGTACAATATGACATTCAGTGGGAGACAAGCAATGGTTGTCAGAATCACAGAGTCCTAAAGCACAGAGGCAGACCCTGTGTTCCAAACCTGTCCATTCCAACCAAAATATGCATTCACACTAACCCCATCTCCCTGCCATTGCCCCGTTTCCATCTAATCCTTTCCTATCCGTGTTTTGGCCAAATTCCTTTTAAACGTTGTTAATGTACCCGCCTCAACTACTGGCTGCTCATTCCATATGTGTACCAGCCTCTGTGTAAAAAAAGTTGCCCCTCAGATTCCCTTTAATTCTTTCCCTTCTGACCTTAAACAGATGTCCTTTAGTCTATGATTCATAACACTGGGAAAAAGATTGAGTGCATTCGCCCTATCCATGTCTCTCATAATGTGATATACTTCTGTAATATATCATCTCAGTCTTGTACACTCTAAAGAAAAATTATCTAGCGTGTCCAAACTCTCCCTATAACTCAATTATTAAGTACTGGTGATATCCTTGTGAATTTCTTCTGCACTCTTTTCAATTTTATCACATCCTTCCTGGAGAAAATTGAACAAAACCGAACACAGTACTCCAAGCGCAGCCTCACCAACATCCTGTATAACTGTAACGTAACTCCCCAACTTTGATGTTCAATTCAACTGACTAATGAAGGCCAGTGTGACAAAAGCATTCTTCACTGTCGTCTACCTGTGACTCTACTTTGAGAGAACTGTGCACCTGAATTCCAAGGACCATCTGTTTCACTGCATTCCTTAAGGCCCAACCATTCACCATGAAACTCCTACGTAGATTTGATTTTCCAAAATGCAAGACCTCACATTAACCTATATTAAACTCCATTTGCCATTTCTCGACCCAGTATCCCAGCTGATCAAGATCCTGCGGAAATTTCTTATAACCTTCCTCACTGTCCACGAAACCGCCTATTTTAGTGTTATCAGCAAAATTACTAATCATACCTTGTATATTCTCAACAAAATCATTGATAGAGATAACAGCAATGGTCCCAGCACAGACCCCTGAGGAACTCCACTTGCCTCAGGCCTGCAGTCCGACAAGCATCCTTCCACTATTACACTCTGCTAACTACTATTGAGCCAATTGTGTGTTCAGTTTTCCAGCTCCCTCTGGATTACATGTGATCGAACATTTCAGAGCAGCCTAACATGTGGAACCTTGGGGCGACACGGTGGCTGAGTGGTGAGCACTGCTGCCTCACAGCGCCAGGGTTCTGGATTTAATTCCCACCTCAGCCAACTGACTGTTTGGAGTTTGCACATTCTCCCGTGTCTGCGTGGATTTCCTCCCATAGTACAAAGATGTGCAGGCTAGGTGAATTGGTCATGATAAATTGCCCGTAGTGTTGGGTGCATTAGTCAGGGTGGGTTGCTCTTCGGACGGTTAGTGTGGACTTGTTGGGCCGGAGGGCCTGTTCCCACACTGTTGGGAATCTAATCCAATCTAAAGGCCTTTCTGAAATCTATGTAGACTTCGTTTGTCACCCTACCCTCGTCAACATTCCTGGTCAGTTCATCAAAGAACTCTTAAAAATTAGTAAATTGTGATCTTCCATGCACAAAGCCGTGCTGACTGCTCTGTGTCTTTCCAAATATATGTATATCTTATCACAGAGTCTTCTCAAGAAACGTACCTATCATAGTTGTGAAGCTAACTGGTTTATAATTCCCATGTTCTTTGTTGCAGCTCTTCTAGATTAAGGGCATAACATTCGCTCCCCAGCAGTCTTTGGTGACTTCACTTGTGGCTAACGATGATGCAAAATTATCAGCCAGGGCTCCCGCAATTTCTTCTCTCTCTGATTGCTGTGTTCTTGGATATATCTGGTCAGGACCAGAAGATCTATAGACATATTGCATAGTCTGAAAAATACGTCTTTTTTTAAAGGTGCAATTACCAAAGAAAGGGGAAGTGACTTAATGACGGTTAACATAACAAATTAAAAAATATATTAAACGTAGGAAGTGACTTCAGAAGAATTTCAGACATGTGAAAACATGAGAATACTCAGACATTTGTCTGTGTGGAGTTTTCAATGCTCCACCTGTCTCCTATTGGCTTCCTTTGGTTGCTCTGGTTTCCTCCCACAATCCAAAGATCTGCAGATTAGGTGAATTGGCCGTGCTAAATTGCCCCATCGTGTTCAGGGATGTGTACATTAGGGGCATTAGTCTGGCGTAATCGTAGAATCGTACGGAAATGGGTCTGCATGGGTTACTCTTCGAAGGGGCAGTGTGGAACTGCTGGGCCCAATGGCCTTTTTCACAATGTTAGCATGCTAAGAGCACAAAATCTGCATAAATCTACAATCTGTATTTCAAAGAAAACAAAATAAAGCAAGGTCAACTATGAAATTGTGTAATCGGGAGAGGAGAATGTATTGTTGGAAACAGGGAAATGGCCGAGATATCAACCAGTTACTTTGTATCTGTCTTCGTGGAGGAAGAGCCCGAAACTCACCCAGAATTACCAAATGATCATATGGAACTTGCGACACGAAAGACATAAAGTCAATTTATGTCAGTAACAAGGTAGAACGTGAACATGTCGCTGCATTGCGCATTTCTAAGTCTGACAAACTAGATGCATTTCACATCAAAATATTAGCAATACATCAGCAAGAGAAATATTAACTATGCTGTCGATGACTGTGTTTTATTTTCCTGCTCTTTGTGCAGAGGCCGGAAGCCATTGTAGTTAAATGGAAGGAAGTAAACGTGTTCCAAGAATTGTAGGTAAATGGAATGGATCTGAGCATCTGCAACGGAAGAGGAAACAGTGTGGAGAACTGCAGACCAATTAAATTTGACATCTGTAAGAAAACCATTTGAATCTACTACATACCACGTGTTGTTAGATATTTAGAAATTAACAGCAGAATTTGAGAGTATCAGCATGTGTGTCTGACAGAGAAATCATACTTGAAAAACTTCGGAATTATTTGAAATTGTTTCTTACAGCATAGATAATCGGGAAACAGTAGAATTGGCATATTTGGATTTTCAGAAGGTTTTCTTTCAGAACTCACACAGTGAGTTCGTAAAAAAAATTAATGTGAAAGGCATTTTGAGGAATATATGTAAGTGGAAAGTTAAAATTATGTTCGCTTTCATTTAAGGGAATCAGAATATAGATGGAAGGACATGTTGAAGCAGTTTCACAGCGTGTTGGAGAGACTGTATTTGGAGTATTGTGTACAGTTTTGGTGAGTCAATCTGAGAAAGACTGTATTGACCGCAGAGGAAGTGCAATGGACATTCTCCAGATTAATCCCTTAGATGGCGAGATTGAGAGGCGACCGCAGTGAAATTTAGAAAATTCACTGAACTTATGACAATTCGAAAATAAACAGAATGTTTCTCTGGCTGTCTAATCTAAGTTTAAGGCAAATAATGGCAGGATAAGGGACAGGCCATTTAAAATAGAACCAAGAAGCCAATCCATCACTTGAAGGGGACTGACGAACACAGGGGCATGGAAACTTGTTGGCAGGTTAAGATTAGGGAGAATCCCTAGGTATTCTGCAGGTACATCAAGCGGCACAGTGGCTCAGTGGTTAGCACTGCTGTCTCAAAGCACCAGGTTCCCAGGATCAGTTCGCGCCTTGGACGACTGTCTGTGTGGAGTTTGCCAGTTCTCCCTGTGTCTCCATGGGTTTCCTCCAGGTGCTCCGGTTTCCTCCCACAGTCCAAAGATATGAAGGTCAGCTGAATTGGCCATGCTAAATTGCTCACAATGTTAGGTGCATTCGTCAGGGAGAAATGGGTCTGGATGGACTACTCTTTGTGGACTGGTTGGGCCGAAGGGCCTGTTTCCACACTGTAGGGAATCTAATATTATAAAAAGGTAACAATTCGCACTCATCAATGACTTGCCAAATTGCATCCAAATCAACTTAGTGTTAGCATACAGAGCATGGTGTTAGAAGGCCAATTGTATGAGTGAAGATTGATGTCCAAAGGTGCACCACAGGGATCAGTGCTATGCCCTTGTTACTTGTAATTTGGAGGTGCCAATTTTGGACTGGGGTGGACAAAGTTAAAAGTCAGATAACACTAGATTATAGACCAACAGGATTATTTGGAGACAGCAGCTTTAAAAGCGCATCATCACCTGATGAAGAAGCAGCGCATCAAAAGCTAGTGCCTCTGAATAAAACTGTTGGACAATAAACTGGTGTGATTTTGTAACCTTAAAAACGATTAGCCAGGTGGTTGGAAATGAGGAGGAAGGTCTAAATTTACAGGAAGATGAAAATGGAACGGTCAGTTGGGCAGATCAATGACAGATGGATAGTAACCCCAATAAAGGCGATGATTTAAGGGTAGCACTAAATGACTGGCAACACACTAGGAAGGTCAGCGGGTGCTTCTCCACACATCCCTGAATGGGTATGGACAGGGTAACATGCAAGTTGATAAAGCATAGCGACTGTAAACATTGCCTGTTTTCATCGAGGCATAGATGATAAAAGCTATGCAGAACGTTAGTTAATCTAAGATGGAATAATTTGCGTAGTTCTGGGATCCACATTACAGGAAGATTGTAATTGGACTGAAGGGGCAGAGAGGAGATTCACCCGGATGTTCCCTGGGATGGATCACATCAGCTATAGAGAGAGGCTGGATAAACTCGCGTCGCTTACTTTGGATCAGAGAAGGCTGACAGGGAGGATAAGATTACGAGGGGTATGGAGAGCGTGGATAGACAGCAGGTGTTCCTTTTAGTCAAAGGGCCAAGAACAGGAGAGTGCACTTTTTAAGTGGAGGGTTTAAGGTTTAGTGAGAATTTGAGGATTTTTTAACCCAGCTGGTGTTGGGGTCTGGGATGCACTTCCTGAGTGGGGAGTTGTTACGGGTAAACTCACAACCGTTAAAAAATGAGCCAAGCATAAAATAAGATAAAAGGTAGGGAGGAGGGACTAGGGGGAGGGGCGATGGAGGTGGGATAGGTGGAAGGAGGTCAAGGTGAGGGTGATAGGCCGAAGTGGGGTGGGGGCGGAGAGGTCAGGAAGAGGATTGCAGGTTAGGAGGGCGGTGCTGAGTTGAGGCCACCGACTGAGACAAGGTGGGGGGAGGGGAAATGAGGAAGCTGGAAAAATCTGAATTCATACCTTGTGGTTGGAGGGTTCCCAGGCGGAAGATGAGGCGCTCCTCCTCCAGCCGTCGTGTAGTTGTGTTCTGCCGGTGGAGGAGTCCAAGGACCTGCATGTCCTCGGTGGAGTGGGAGGGGGAGTTAAAGTGTTGAGCCACGGGGTGATTGGGTTGGTTGGTTCGGGCGGCCCAGAGGTGTTCTCTGAAGCGTTCCGCAAGTAAGCGGCCTGTCTCACCAATATAGAGGAGGCCACATCGGGTGCAGCGGATGCAATAGATGATGTGTGTGGAGGTACAGGTGAACTTGTGGCGGATATGGAAGGGTCCCTTGGGGCCTTGGAGGGAAGTGAGTGTGGAGGTGTGGGCGCAAGTTTTACATTTCCTGCGGTTGCAGGGGAAGGTGCCGGGGGTGGAGGTTGGGTTGGTGGGGGGTGTGGATCTGACAAGGGAGTCACGAAGGGAGTGGTCCTTGCGGAACGCTGATAGGGGAGGGGAGGGAAATATATCCTTGGTGGTGGGGTCCGTTTGGAGGTGGCGGAAATGGCGACGGATGATACGTTGTATGCTCAGGTTGGTGGGGTGGTAGGTGAGAAGCAGTGGGGGTCTGTCTTGTTGGCGGTTGGAGGAGCGGGGCTCAAGGGCGGAGGAGCGGGAAGTGGAGGAGATGCGGTGGAGGGCATCGTCGATCACGTCTGGGGGGAATCTGCGATCCTTGAAGAAGGAGGTCATCTGGGCTGTGCGGTGTTGGAATTGGTCCTCCTGGGAGCAGATGCGGCGGAGACGAAGGAATTGGGAATATGGGATGGCGTTTTTACAGGGGGCAGGGTGGGAGGAGGTGTAGTCCAGGTAGCTGTGGGAGTCAGTCGGTTTATCAGCCCAGATGACCTCCTTCTTCAAGGATCAGCCCAGATGACCTCCTTCTTCAAGGACCCAGCCCAGATGACCTCCTTCTTCAAGGACCCAGCCCAGATGACCTCCTTCTTCAAGGACCGCAGATTCCCCCCAGACGTGATCGACGATGCCCTCCACCGCATCTCCTCCACTTCCCGCTCCTCCGCCCTTGAGCCCCGCTCCTCCAACCGCCACCAAGACAGACCCCCACTGGTTCTCACCTACCACCCCACCAACCTGCGCATACAACGTATCATCCGCCGCCATTTCCGCCACCTCCAAACGGACCCCACCACCAAGGATATATTTCCCTCCCCTCCCCTATCAGCGTTCCGCAAGGACCACTCCCTTCGTGACTCCCTTGTCAGATCCACACCCCCACCAACCCAACCTCCACCCCCGGCACCTTCCCCTGCAACCGCAGGAAATGTAAAACTTGCGCCCACACCTCCACACTCACTTCCCTCCAAGGCCCCAAGGGATCCTTCCATATCCGCCACAAGTTCACCTGTACCTCCACACACATCATCTATTGCATCCGCTGCACCCGATGTGGCCTCCTCTATATTGGTGAGACAGGCCGCTTACTTGCGGAACGCTTCAGAGAACACCTCTGGGCCGCCCGAACCAACCAACCCAATCACCCCGTGGCTCAACACTTTAACTCCCCCTCCCACTCCACCGAGGACATGCAGGTCCTTGGACTCCTCCACCGGCAGAACACAACTACACGACGGCTGGAGGAGGAGCGCCTCATCTTCCGCCTGGGAACCCTCCAACCACAAGGTATGAATTCAGATTTCTCCAGCTTCCTCATTTCCCCTCCCCCCACCTTGTCTCAGTCGGTTCCCTCAACTCAGCACCGCCCTCCTAACCTGCAATCCTCTTCCTGACCTCTCCGCCCCCACCCCACTCCGGCCTATCACCCTCACCTTGACCTCCTTCCACCTATCCCACCTCCATCGCCCCTCCCCCTAGTCCCTCCTCCCTACCTTTTATGTTAGCCTGCTTGGCTCTCTCTCTCTTATTCCTGATGATGGGCTTATGCTCGAAACGTCGAATTCTCTATTCCTGAGATGCTGCCTAACCTGCTGTGCTTTGACCAGCAACACATTTGCAGCTGTGATCTCCAGCATCTGCAGACCTCATTTTTTACTCGTTAAAAAATGATACAAGGTTACGCACTTGAAATGCCTTAACATTCTTGGGTACGGGTCGTGTGTCAGAAAGTGGGACTAATGTCGACCATGCTGTATTTGTGATGGTACAGAGTCTATGCTCCTGTGATTGTATGGCTGTGGAATGTCAGTCATCCAGCACCTTAAGCCGGAATTGATGAATTTCTGAAGAGTATATTAACATGGGTTATAAAAGTGAATTTATAATTGGTTCTAAAAACATGTACATGGCAAAATTAAGGGAAAAACGGTGCAGTTTCCTGACAGTATGAAACCAGAGTATTGAGGACAGGGTAATGGCAGAACCATGGAGCAAACATTTCAGTTATGTCTTCACAGAAGAAATCAAATCAAAAAAGCAATCTTCCCAGCAATACCAGGAAACTTTAATCTGGTGAGAAAGAAAGGAAATAGAATGGAATTGGCAACTAAACAGTTTTAGAGGAAGTATTGGAACTGAAAGCAATGGGCAGAGACAACGTCAATACAGATTTAAGAAAAGGGAATCATATTTGAGAAACTGGTAAAGCAATCAATACAATATGACTGGATCCTTAGGAAAATCGGTGATAAAGCTCCAAACTTACCATACAAATTCAAATCTTATGGGACTGGGGTAAATATGTGAATATAATTTAGAATGGGAGAGCTGACATGACACAGTGAATAGGAATAAAACAATGTGTTTTCGAGTGGAAACCTTGGGGATATAGCAGGAACCGGGGCTGGGGTCCCAGCTATTCCCAATAAACACCAAAGATTTAGTTGTGGGAATCAAATGCAATATTCCCAATTCTGCTTATGGCACTAAATGTCGATGTCGGATTGTGAGTCACTGAGCAGGATGTAAAAAAGCTCGAAGATGATTGAGACAAGTGGAGTGAATAGGCAAATACGTGGCAAATGGAGAGCAATGGGAGTAGATGTGACGTCGTGCGCTTTGGTGGGAAAACAGGACGACAACCTACAATTTGACAAGGGATTGGTTGAATAAATATTGATTTATAAAGGACCTTATGCTGCATTTTTGTTTCGTTCTGCGCAGCCTTCCTAGGTCTATGCAGGGCAGTGCGTTCTGAAGCAAGCAGTCAATACTGGGAATGGCTTCGGCACGCTGACCAGTGTACATAGAGCCACCAAGTGGGGAGCTGTAACATTGAAAAGGGTTTGGATCTCCCTCTGCACCATTCACTGAAAGCATTATTGCAGGAACAGATAGCAGTCAGGAAGATAAATGGTGTGTTGACCTTCATTCCAGGGGGATTTGAGTCCAGGAGTAAGAGTGTCTTACTGCAGCTGTACAGGGCCTTGTGAGGCCCCCATCTTGAACATTGTGCAGTATTGTGGGCTGTTTTGGTCTCCTTACTTAATAAAGGACAAACCTAACATTGAGGGAGAGCAGCGAATGATGACCTGACTGATCTCTGGGATGACAGGCTTGTTGTGGGAGCAGAGTTTGGGGCGACTGGGCCTGTATTCAAAGGGCTTTAGGAAAATGAGTGGTGATCTGGGAAAAGTATATAAAACTCTGACAGGGCGGGACAGATTGGAAGCAGAGATTGTAATTCCCCTGATTGGGATGTCTAAAACAAGGGGACCACAGTATTAGATACAGGCAGGTCACTCTGCATTGAGATGAGAATAAATGTCTGTACTCAGAGACTGGCGAACCTGGGGAGTACTCTCCCACATAAGGCTGTGGAAACCAGCACATTAAATATAAATAAGGATTTCTGGATACTAAAGGGATCAGCAGACCGCTGCAGTACAGCTGTCACAGGCTCTCATATGTTAAGAAGGAGATTTCTGCAGTGTCAACAGGACTGTGTTTCCCGTTCCCTTTTCTGACAGCGAATTTTCTGTCGGTTTTATCGTTCCAAGTCTTGGAGCACTCTGATAATGGTGCAATATAAATAACGGGGGCTATGGGATAGAAGAGGTTAATGGCCGAACCCTGAAATATCAGTAAAATCCAAAAATGAAAGGTAGTCTAACACACATACTTACACAGTCTAAGTTAATCTTTAAAACATATATTGCAATGAAATAGTGTTTTACATGTAACACCTCAACACTATGGCCACTGACTACAGTGCTGTACCTTTCACGATGCTATTCACCAGATATTTTGGGGGCTGACTGACCACGTGACGTTGCTGTGGAATTCCAGTTCTCCCCAAAATTCCCCCCCCCCCCAGTTTGAAATGATGTTTCTTCGAAATGTGGCCTACAATTCCCAGTGTGAGGCTCAGTTTCAAGGCTCGCAGAGCAGATTGCATTCCTGTTTTAGCTGAACACACTCAGTGTACATTTTGCAGGTAGAGGATCACGAGCTGGGTTTTGCTGTTCAGCCAATGTTGGAGATGGAATCACGTAACAGTGACCAGGAACTTGCTTTAATTTTTAAGAAAAATACTCAATTCATGAACGGCATGGTAGCCAAATAATGATTAATAGGCATTTGTCATCACAGAACGGTCTGTATATTGATTGGAGGAGCGAAATTGATGGACAACAGTGAAGACAGCATTTCTTATTATATATTTCACGATGTTTAAGCATATTAAGGGATACGAACACTGTGTGAGGAAAACTGCACTGAGGAAAATTTCTACATTAGGTAGAATGCGGAAGGCTCAATGTGTTGAATGGCCTACTCCTTTGCTGATGTTTCTGTGCAGTCTGTGGGTAAGCTCTACAAACGTTGTCAATTGCTCTTACATGTTCTGCAGGGTCAACAGGACTGTGTCTCCTGTTCCCTTTTCCAATACGGAGTCCAGTGCTGGGTATTGGGTCCAGTTTAACCCTTGAAGTATTCGAACCAGTTTGATACAACTGAGTGTCTTGCTTGGCCGTTTCAGAGACCATTGAAGAGTTTATCACATGCCTGTGTGTCTGGAGTCACTTTTAGGCCAGACCAGGAAAGCACGGGAGATTCACTTCCTGAAAGTACATTGGGATAGGAAATAGATCTCTACAATCGATAATGGCTTTAGGGTCACCATTACTGGTACCATATTTTACTTATTTATATGTTATTAATTGTTTTTAACTTCCACCAGCTTCCAGAGCATTAGCCTGGTCTGGGTTAGTAATCCTGTGACATTTCCACAGCAGCACTATCTTCATATGGGAACCTATCAGAAACCGCACTGAGCAGGTTATTTCTGTGCTGCTTGACAACTCTGTCAGAAAGAACTCCCACCAATTTGAGAATCCAGATGGGACTGAGGACATGGTAATTTGTCAGATTGTAATTATTCACCTCTTAGCAGACTGGACATACTTGAGTAATTTTCCGCATTGCCAGGGAGATGTCAGAGTTGGAGCTGAAATGAAGCGGCTTCCCCAGGAACACGGCTTGCTGTGCAGCACAAGTCTTCAGTCCTATTGCAGGAATGGGGTCAGGGCTCATTGCCTTTGTTGTATCTACTGTGTTCAGCTGTTTCACGTGCAGCAAATCAAATTGATTGAAGACTGGCATCTGTGGTTCCATGGGCATCATGGCGAGGGTGATCTGCATCATCCAAGAAACACGTCTGGCTGAGGATGTTGCATATATTGTATTGTTGTCTTTTACACTGATATGCCAGGTTGTTCCATTATTTAGGATGGTGGTATATCTGGAGTCCTCTCCACCATTAATGGTCCGTTGACATTTATGACTGGATGTGGCAGGACTGCAAATCTTAGATCTGACCTGTTAGTCTTGGAATAATATCTCCCTCTCTCCCAGATGTTAGCCCTGATGTCTGGAATCCAACCAGTCAAGTGTGATAGCTTTAATGTGTTATCATTATGTTTAGATACACATGATTCTGACTCTGGCACGTTCACTCCACATTCGTCACTGAACCATAGATCAGCTTGATGCTCATGGTAGACTGGTGAATTATCCTGGGTAAACAGTTACAGATTGTGATTGATTACAATGCTGCTTCTGCTGCTGCTGTTGTCCACAGCATCACATGATAGAACCAGTTCGAACTGCAATATCTGCGATTCCATTCTCCTGACCATCCCGCAGTTCAAATCGAGACCCATTCACCCATCAGCCCTGTACTCAGTGACCTAAACTGGTTTATGATGTGGTAACACTTCCATTTTCATATCCTCATTCTGCTGACGGTTTCTTCCGAGTGTCAGGCCTCCAATTTGTTACATTACTCAAACACTTTAACGTATTCATCTGAATCGTTTCCTTTCCTGCAATGCCATCTTTTGTGTTTGAAGTGAATGTGCTTCCCTCTGGTTCTCTCCCTGACCATGATTAAGAGCTCTATAGTATCAGTGATGCCAAACATATGGAACCAAGTAATGTGTGCACCTTGTGTTATCGTTCACTTGCTGGTGTATGGAAGTCTATGCTGAACAGGGCATATGAGCAGCTTTAACACATAATTTTGTAACTTGTTCAAAAACAGAAATTGCTGAACAAACTATGCAGGTCTGACAGCATATTCTGGAGTGAATGCAGAGTTAATCTTTCAGCTAAGTGTCTGTTCTACAAAGCTCCCAGATCCTCCAGCAATTTTTATATTTGTATTTCAAGTATCCATAGTTGTTTGCTGAACTGAAAAGTTGTGCTGTGCCTATTCTGGAGAAACTCAGCAAGTGTGGCAGCATTTGGCGAGACATAGGAACAGAGTTAGCGTTTCAAGTCCAGTATGACTCTTGTTCGGAATTGAAAATGATTGGAAAATGGACTTTTTATTCCCTTGTCAGAGGTGGGGGGTGGATGACAGTGTAAAGAGGGCGTGGCAAAAGATAAATCAGGCTTTGATCAGTAGTGAAGGAGAAGATGATGTAAAATGGGTTTAAATTAAGATGTGAGTTGGGGAAAGGGGTTCTCTATACTGAGTGCAAGCTATAGAAGGCCCAACCACATAGGGAGACCAGGAGGAAGAATATTGACTATATGGCATTACATAGATTTGGGCAGAGATACGTTTTCACTGTAGAGACCTTCACCCCCTTCAGACAAAGAAATTCAGGTGTTTGATTTCTTATTGGCAGCAGTAAGAGTTTCCTGCTGCCTTAGTAATGTAATATGGAGAAAAACAAATCACAGTATGAAGTTTTGGGCTGAGTGTTGTTTACCATTCGCTTTTAATATTGTTTCAAATTTGCAGTGATTATTTTTAAATGCTTGGTCTTGAAGTTAATATCAGATGGAGTGTAGGAGGTTGAGGGGTGAAATTATAGAAGTCTATAAAATCATGAGAGTCATGGATAGGTTGCATAGCCAACGTCTTTTCGACAGGTTAGTGAGATTCAAACATGGAAGACATAGCTTTATGGTGAAAGGGGAAGATTTAAAAGGTACGAAGAAGCAACTTTTTCATGCAGAGGGTGACGTGTGAATGGAATGAGGTGCCAGAGGAGAAGTGGTAGATACAGCTACAATATTGAAAAGATAGTTGGACAAACATATTAATGGGAAACATACAGAGGCATTTGGGCCAAGTGCAAGCAGGTGGAACTAGTTTAGTTTGGAAAACCTGGACAGAATGGAGAAGTTGGATCAAAGGGTCTGTTTGTGGGTGATATGGCTGCCTGAACTCTTCTGTGTTTATAACAAAAAAAAACTTCAGGATGAGTGCGTGACTTTTTGTGGAAATGAAGTCAGGAAAGTATATTGAGGATATTTGGAGGGTGTGACGGGGAAATTGCCCAGAGGGAATTCGCAGGTAATTTACACCAATATTTTACATTGGTCCTGACAAGGTGAGGTAATGTAAATATTTCAATGCTATAAACAGAATGGTATTAGTAGGGAAGTTCTAACAAAAGCGACCAGGTTTTATTTTAAACAAGTAGAGAAATGTAAGGGGGGACAGGTCAGCAGAAGTTCATAGCTGGTTTTAAAGGAAAAGGTTACAGAGTGACTGGTGGCACTGTGTAATATATTCCATAACTCTCTGGATTACAAGAGTGTTCCAGTGAAACTGGAATACCTCCAATGTGGTACCTGTCTTCAAGAAAGGAGCGGGACTGAAAGCAGGCACCATTCAGCTTCACCATTATTGCTGGGAATCTGCAAGAGTTTGTTATTAAGGAGGGAGTTGCAGGGTATTTAGAAATGCTTCAAGCAGAGTCAGTATGGTTTTATGAAAGGGGATCTGGATACCCCTGAGAATGTAACAAGCGGACTTGATGAAAGGGAACTGGTAGACATGAGGCTTTCCAGAGATTTTCCATAAGGTATCACAAAATAAAGGTTCTTACATAATATAGGAGCTCATAATATGACCAATACCATATTTGCATGGAGTTACGATTGGTTAACACATAGAAATTGGAGAGTAGCGATTAATAGATCTTTATGATAAAATGTATCAAGTGGAGTACCACAAATATCAGTCCAATGGCATGAGTTATTGACCATCTATACTGATAGCCTGACGGTGGAAGCTGAGTTCAGTATACATCCGAGTTTATGGATGACACTGAGCACCAAAAGGCAGGCTGTTATTTAATGAAAATGACTCCCAAAAGACCAGCAGGAAAAAGGGATTGGAGTGTTCCTGTGGATGAAACATAAAGTCAGCATGCTGATGAAGCAAGTAACTAGGTTGGTTCATTAGGCAGTTCCTGGGATGAAAAAGGTTGAATTATTGAGTACATCTAAATTGGTGACGCGATTGTTTATTATGCCTGAAATGAATGAGGGTGATATTAATGGAAGTTACAAAATAGAGAGAGGGCTAAAAGATAACTGTAGAGAATATGGGTCCACTCTTGGCCAGAGTCTTGAATTCTGGGATTATAGGTACAGAATAAGGGATACCGAATTCAAACTGAGATGCAAAAAATGTCTTCTTTCTGAAGGTAGTGAATATCTGGAATACACTAACGCAGAGAGTTGTGGGAGCTGGGACACTGAATGTATTTACAGACGGAGTGGAATGGTTTTTGACATATCAGCGAGTCTAAGGATACAAGGGGTTAGCAGGAAAGTGGAGTTGAGCCCTGGAGTAGATCAGCCATGTACTTATTGAATGACAGTGTAGGCTTGAGGGGCCGAATAGACCGCACCTGGTCCTATTTCTTTCGTCTTTATGTTATGCTTTTGGAAAGTAACTGGTTATTTTCCTGGAAGTCGTGTTGCACAATGTTGCATTCAGGGACAGTAGAGGATTTGTTTGAGTAAGTTCTGGATGGGGTATGGGGGCTGTATCTACAATGAATCTGGGTCTGTAACATAACCCAAGTGGGGAGCAGAAAATACAGAGAGGGGAGGCCTGAAAAGAGGGATTGGGGGTGGAGGTCACTTGCTGACGCAGCCTAAATTTTCCAAGTACATTTCTGAAACTACACCTAACCTCCGGAGTGGCCTCGATCTGCCCCTCTATAGCAGGTGTGAAGAGCTGAATGGAACATCCAAACGTAGGGCTGACAGACACAATTGGGCCTTTCGGCCCTTTGGCACTATTCCACCATTAAATAAGGACATGGCTCATCTCGTTGTGGTCCCAGCTACTCTTTCCTCTCCATGCACAATTATCCCTGATACCCTTGTCCATGGAAAAGCAGACGAACCCAGCATCGATATAATATAAAGATTCAACCATTCCAAACTTCTGGGAAAGAGAATTCTCATTGAATGAATTCGTACTTTGTGAATTTCTCCTCACTCTGGTTCTGACTGAGGTTGGAGGGTGTCAACAGTTTCCCTTTCTAGTCCCACTCCTCCGTTAGCCTCGATTCAGGAAAGGGAAATTATCTCTGATAAACCTCCTGGAGTTGGTGCAGGTTGTCCGTCGTGATATCGACAACTGAGAATCAATGGGTGCAGAGTATTTGAATTTTAACAAAAAGTTTTACACGATTGAATACTGGTGAGTGGGGAATGTTAGAGTCCATGCGTAGGTCGGGGTGGAATACATCAAATGGATCAAAAATTGGATAATGGGCAAAATGAAGAGAGTAGTGTTTTTCTCTGGGTGGAAGTCTTGTGGGGTATCAGAAGGATCAGTGCTTGGGAAATAGCTGTTCGCTTCGTATAAAATGATTCAGATGGGTACAACAAATATTATGATTCTCATTAATATTTATTAAATGGTGAGAGGTTGGGAAGTTCGGTTGTTGAAAAGGACCTGAATGTCCTTGGATATAAATTAGTAACAGAATTCATACGGGACAGGAAGTAAATGATATGTGGCTCTTTGTACAAAATGATTGAAGTACCAGAGCTAGTATATCTTTCCTAATGGTGTGTTTTGTTGAGAGAGTATTTCTTTGCATTGCTCACACATTCAGTCAGCTTTTGCAATAATGATCTCTTTGTCACCAAGACAATGCAAAGGAGTTTCAACGGACTAAAGCCTGGCATGATGGCACCACGTGGAGGAGAGGGCATAACTCTGCATTTAATGTGTAGCACTGTGAAACAATAAGAAGTTGAAACTTGATGGCTATAGACGAATACTCATTACATCCCAAAACGCTGAATAGGGTGAAGGCTCCGTATTTTTAACTGGATGATTGACTTCCGATAATTTACATGCCTGTGCAGAACCCTCCTGACAATTGACAGAGAGGTACAGGCTCTGAATGAACCCTGACATTTTAATGCACAGTTACTGTGTGACACTGAATTTAATGTCACTTTGGACACAATCCTGTCAGCAGACACAATACCATCAATCTGAAAGAGTTAACAATTCTGCACCACCTTCTGACCTCCATGGAGACCATGGGTCTACTATCTTGGAGATGCAAGACACCTTGTGAATGGCTATAAAAAGTTGGCTTCATTCCTACTGCCGGAAAACCATGTTAAAATTACACATATGTATTATGAGTAATTAAGCCACGAGGAACAAGATGGTGCAGTCTATCTGTTTAGTCCCTGCTTCATTTGTTTGTGAAGTTGGAGCATCTCTGACACCTTCCTGTTCCTGGGTTAGTGACTTGAGACGCTGAAAAATCGCTTTCTGTCCCTCAGTAAGTAACTCCAGGTGCACAACACTCTCTTTCTGATCCCATGTAAGTCAGGGAATGAACAGATTCCTTCTCTTACTGTGTATTTGGCAGGAGGGACTGAATGAGCTATCACACATATTGTCCAATCGTTTGATGGGTTGAATGACTTCCACATATTCTTGTGAACACAGATTGAGGTGCCGAATGAGCTGCACCTTATACTATGGAAATGTACAGTGTCTAGAAGTGCTGTTACATGAATGTTACCCAGACTTTAATAGCACGATCTTGAATGGTGTCCAGTTCTTGTTGCACATGGACACAGACTGCTTCAATATCTGAGGAGGGTCACCTTGTTCTGAAAACTATGTAAACGTCAGTGAATATCCTCAATTCTGCTCAGTTTGGACTCAATGGGCTGAATGGCCTCCTTCCACACTGTAAGGATTCCATGATGAGAAATTGGGGATGCCTGGGCTGAGGGAGCTGCTCTGAGAATCTCTTGCAGTGATGGCCCACGGCTGAGATGATTGATGTCCACTGATGATAAACACTTTCCCTTGTGATGTGAAATATTCCAAACAGTATAGAGACCGTAATCAATTCTCATTAAGTGCGATTTTCCTTAGACTCATTGATGTCAACCACAGTCTAATACTGCCTGAAGTTCAGGGCCAGTCTCTGTCTAATCCCTCGTATTTCCTCTTTTGTTCATATCAATAGGTCATGGTGCAGAAGCAGAGAATGTTTTCTTCAAACAGAGGGTAGTGAATGTCAGTAATTCTCTTGCACAGAGAGTTAGGGGAGCTAAATCACTGAAAGCGACCAGTGGTGTCTCATTGGAATCAGTTCTGGGACCTCTTCTCTTTGTGATTTTTATAACTGACTTGAATGAGGAAGTGGAAGGGTGTGTTAGTAAGTTTGCCGATGAGACGAAGTTTTGTAAAGTGGTACATGGGTGTTTGCAGGGCTTTTGTAGGTTGCAACAGGACATGGAGATAATGCAGAGCTGGGCTAAAAAGTGGCCGATGGAATTCAAGCTGGAAGAGCATGAAGTAATTCCCTTTGAAAGCTCAGCTTTGCAGAATATAGGGTGAGAGACATGGTTCCTGGCAGTGTGGAAGAACAGAGGGTTTTTGGCGTCCATGCCCATAGATACCTCAAAGTTGCAACCTAAATTGATAGGATTGCTAAGGAGGCGAATGGTGTGTTAGATTTCATTAGAATGGAGATTGACTTTAAGAGCCGTGTGGTTATGCTGCAGCTCTGTACAGCCCTGGTTAGACTGCACCTGATGTATTTTGTTCACTTCTGGTCACCCCATTATAGGAAGGATGGGAAAGCTTTAGAAAGGGTGCAGAGTAAATTTACCAGAATGCTGCCTGTACTGGAGGGCAGGTCTTATGAAGAAAGGTTGAGGGAGCTAGGGCTTTTCTCATTTGCATTAAGAAGAATGACAGGTGACTTGATAGAAGTGTAAAAGGTGATGAGAGGCAAAGAGAGAGTGAATAGCAAGGGCAGAAATGCCTATCACCAGCTGTCATAATTTTAAGGTAATTAAAGGAAGATTCAGGGGAGATATCAGCGGTAGGTTGTTTCACATAGGGAGTGGTGGGTGTAGAGTCAAATACGTGAGGGAAACTTGGGAGACTCTTGGATAGGCACATGGAAGAAAGTACACGGAAGAATGTAGGTGAGTCTGATCTTAGAGTAGGATAAACGGGTGGTCCCACATCAAGGGTCGAGGGCCTCTATTGTGCTGTACTGTTCAATGTTCTGTGTTCGATGGATGTGTTTGGAGACGTTGGAGATGGATTTTGATCTGTCAGAGAGTTGAGAGTTATGAAGATTTGGACTTTAAAGAGGATTTGAGACTAAGAGCAGATCAGCCACGATCTTAGTGAAGGGCAAGGCAGGCGTGGGGGGGGGGGGGAAGGTGGGGGGTGAACAACATGCTCTTGTTTCTGATGTTTTCACATTCTGTTATTGGAAAGTTAGTGGGTGTTATTTTCCTGGAAGTCTATTTGAATGCTGTGGCCTGGGAGACCAGAGAATTTTGTGAGCCATCTCTGGGTGAGGTATGGTGGCTGTATTCGCAATGAATCTGAGTCTGCAATATGACCAATAAATGACACATAAGTTGCAGAGAGGGGAAGCTCTGTAAGGAGGGATGAGGTTTCTCTTCCATAATCATCCTGGGATTTCCAATTACATTTTCCAAATCACCCTAAACCGCATGAGACTGCATTAAGGGACTGAATGGTAGCCTCTGTTTCTGGCACCATTATATAGCAGCAAGTGGTCTCCAAATGCTCCTGTCTAGCAGGTGTTAGGGACTGAATCAAACACAGAAACATGAGACTGAGGAGCAGGAGTGGGTCATGAGATACTTTGAGCTTTTTCCACTAGGCACTAATATTGTGGCTGATCAGGTTGTGTTGTCAGCCCCACTTTAATGTCTGTAACCAATTACCCGTGACTCTCTTCTCTGTCAAATATTTAACTAACTCAGCTTTGAATTCTTGCAATCAGAGAGGCACCTCAAACTTCTGGGGAAGAGAATTTTCACTTGAAAGGCCCTATTTCGAATTTAACCTCATCCCTCTTATTCAATCAGAGAGTCATACAGCGTGGAAACAGATCCTTTATTCCAGTTAGTCCGTGCTGACCAGATATCACAATCTGATCTAGTCCAACTTGTCAGCATTTAGCTCATATCGCTCTGAACCATTCCTATTGACGTACCTGTCCAGATACATTTAAACATGTAATTGTATCTGTTTCCATCACTTTCTCTGACAGCACTTTCCGTACATGCACCACCCTCTGCATGAAAAAAGTTACCCCTAAGGTTCCTTCTAAATCTTTCCCCCGTCACCTTCAACCTATGACTCTACTTGTGGACTCCCCGACCCTGGGGAAAAGACCTTGGCCGTTCAAGTTATCCATACCCCTTATGATTTTATAAACCACTTTTATGTCACCTCTCAGCATCCGACAGTGCAGGGGAAAAATCCTCAAACTGTTCATCCTCTCCCTGTCGATGAAACCTTCAGGTTCCAGAAAACCATTATAAATCTTTTCTGCACCCCTTCAAGTTTAACAACATCAATTCTTTAGCAGAGCCAACCAAATTGTACGCAGTATTCTTAATGTGGCCTCACCAGCGTCTCTGTGCAAGCGCAACATGCCACCCCAACTTCTATACCGAATGTTCTGACCGATTCAGGCAAGCATGCCAACTGCATTGTTCACCACCCTGTCTACTTGCAACTACTCTTCCAAGGAACTATGAACCTGCACCCCTAGGTCACTTTGTTCATCATCATTCCCCAGGGCACGACCGTACTTTAACTTACTAAAATGCAAAACCTCACAAATATCTAAATTAAACTTTATCTGCCAGTCCTTGGCCCTTTGATGGTCAACGGTGCCGCTGTACTCTGAGATAATCTTCTTCACTGTCTACTGCACCATGATTTTGATGTTATCTGTAAACTTACTAACCATGCCTCCGATATTCCCATCCGAGTCGTTTATATCCATGATGAAAAACAGTGAGCTCAGCACTGATTCTTTCAGCACGCCGCTGGTGACAGGCCTCCACTCTGGAAAGCGATCCGTTACCTTCAGGACAATTTTGTATCCAACTGGATAGCTTTTCCTGGATTCCTTGTGACCTAACCTTAGTCACCTGTCTACCATGGGGAACCTTACTAAACACCTCGTTGAAGTCTGTGTAAACAAGATGATTAGGGGTTTAGATAGGGTTGACAATGAGAACCTTTTTCCATGTATGGAGTCAGATATTACGAGGGGGCATAGCTTTAAATTAAGGAGTGGTAGGTATAGGACTGATGTGAGGGGTAGATTCTTACTCAGCGAGTCATGAGTTCATGGAATGCCCTGCCAGTAACAGTGGTGGACTCTCCCTCTTTATGGGCATTTAAACGGGCATTGGATAGGCATATGGAGGATTGTGGGCTAGTGTAGGTTAGGTGGGCTTGGATCGGTGCAACATCGAGGGCTGAAGGGCCTGTACTGCGCTGTATTTTTCTATGTTCTATGTAAACAATATATACAATAGTGCCTTCTTCAGTCTTCGTTGTCACCTCTTGAAAATACCCAAACACATCAATGAGACATGATTTCCATCACACAAAGCCATATTGACTATCCCTAATCAGTCCTTGTCTTTCTAAATGGATGGAAGTCTTATTCCTCAGAATCCCCTCCAACAAACTCCTCTGCACTGACGTTAGGCTCACTGAGTCTATAATTTCATGTGCTTTTGGATCGCGGTTCCCTTTTCTCGTTCCACTCCTCCATAAAAAAATAACTGGTATGGTGATGTGGCCAAGGATATATTCTCAGCGTGTGTCAGGGTCAGTGTTAGGAATAAGTCAGATCGATTTCTTTAATCTGCTAACGCAAGACATTTATGACAAAAGCAAAATTCCTCAAACTATGATGGAAACAAGAATGATGAGAGGATTTGCAAATATGTACATTGATATTTCCCTTTGAAAAATACTGTGGAACACACACACACACATTTGATAACAAACTGAAAAGCAAAACATCTGCAAAGTTAATTTGAAAGAGCTTTGTCCAAATATTATTCGAACTATGACAAAAGGAAAAACGAGAGTTTGACCCAAATGCTGTTCTAACAATCGAGTCATCAAGTGCTACAGCATGGAGAGAGGCCCTTTGCCCCAAACGGGTCTATCCTGACCCAAATGTCCATCCACACTAACCGCATTTCCCAGCACTTGGCCCATAGACTTCTCTTCCTTTCCTGCCCATGTACTTGTCCAAATGACCTTTAAATATTGTTAATATAAATGCTTCAACCACTTCCGCTGGCAGCTCATTCCCGTTGCGTACCACTCACTGTGTAAAACAGTTTCCATCAGTTTCCCTTTATTCTTTCCCCTCTCACCTTAATCTAATGTCCTCTCGTCCTCAGTTCCACAACTCTGGGAAAATAGGCTGAGTCCATTCACCCTATCCACGCCTGTCATATTCTTGTGCACTTCTATTGGATCCCGCTGAGTCTACTACACTCTAAAGAAAAAAGTTATCGCTTGTCCTACCTCTCCCTATTAGTCACACTGTTGAGTCCTGGCAACATCTTTGTAAACTCCGTCCGCACATGTTCCAATTTAAAAATATCCTTCTGATCGCAATGTGACCAAACCTGAACACAACACTACAACTGCAACCTCACCAACCTCCTGTATAACTGCAACATTTAATCCCAATTTTCTCCTCCATGTGCTGACTGATAAATGCCAGTGTGTCAAAGGCCTTCTTCACTTCCATGTCCACCTATGACTCCAATTTCAGAGAATGGTGTACCTGAACTTTATGGTCCCTCTGCTCAACTGCACTCCTTAAGGCCCTACCATTCACCGTGAAACTCCTACCTTGATCTAACTTTGCAAAAATATTCCTCGACCCACTTCTCCAGTTGATCAAGGTCGTGCTGCAATTTTTGCTAAACTCCCTCAGTGTTCACGATACCGCCTATTTTAGTGTCATCTTCAAATTTACTGATCATGCCTTGTACATTCTCAAAAATATCATTGACATAGATAATAAACAGCAATGGACCCAACACAGACCTCAGAGGAACGTCATGTGTCTCAGGCCTCTAGTCCAAGAGCATCCTTCCAATATTACACTCTGCTTACTACCATCAAGCCAATTATGTATCCAATTTGCCAGCTCCCTCTGGATTTCATGCGATTCCAACCTTCAAGGGCAACTTATCAATGGTAAACTTGTCAAAGACCTTACTGAAAACCATACAGACTACATCTACCGCCCTGCCCTCATCAACATTACTGGTCACTTCATCACAGAAATCAAACAAATTTGTGAAGCGTGATCTCCCATTCACAAAGCCATGCAATCTGTTCAGTCTAAACAACAATTAATAATAATTATTAAAATTAATAATAACAATCAATAATAAATAATAATATTACATTTTTAGTGGAGAATAAACTATCCACGTTATGTTTTATTGGATCTGGCATCATGGATGAAAGGCAGAATAGATTTTATAACTGTGTCTTTGAACTGTGTTGACAACGAACAAGCGTGGCATGGTGGCTCACTGCTGCCTCGTAGTCCCATGGATCTGGGCTTGATTCCAGCTTCGGGAGACCCTCTGTGTGGAGTTTGCACATTCTCCTTGTGTTTATGTCGGTTTCCTCCGGGTGCTTCATTTTCCTCCCACATTCCAAAGATGTACAGGTTAAGTGAACTGGCCATGCTAAGTTCCCCATTGTGTTATGTGCATTCGTCAGGGTAGTGGAATGGGACTGGGTGGGTTATTGTTTGGAGGGTCGGTATGGCCTTGTTGGGCCAAATGGCCTGTTTCCATACTGTACAGATTCTGAAAAAAAAGCAATTTCTAATCAAACGCTGTCTTTCCAAATGCATGTATATCTTAGCCCTCAGAGTAACCTACAAGTAACCTACATACCACAGATGTTAGACTTCCTGGCCTATAGTTCCCAGATTTTTCGTTGCTTCCCTTCCTGAATAATGGTGCAACATTTGCTACCCTCCAATCTTCTGGAACCTAACCTGTGACTAACGATGATGCAAAAATATCAACCAGATCCCCGCAATTTCTTCTGCAGACTCTTGCAGTGTTCTTGGATACATCTGCTTAGGATCAGGAGATTTATCTACATTCATACATTCTAATACATTTAACACGTCCTCTCCTGTGATATTGACTCACCCCAAGATAACATCACGACCTTTGTTAACCTCCCAAGTCTTCATGTATTTCTCCACGGTAATGACAGAGGAGAAATATTCATTGAGAATCTTGCACACCTCCTACGGTTTAGACATGCATGTCCACTTTGGACCTTGAGGGGTCATATTCTCATTTAGTTATTCCTTTTACTTTAGTATACATAAATAATGTCTTTGGATTCACCCTAATCTTCCCAGGCAAGGCTATCTTGTGCCTCCTTTTCGGCCTTCTGATTTCCAACTTCAGTAAACTCCTGTATCCTCAGCACACCGCCACAGATTCCCTTGATCCCAGCTGCATGGATCTGAGCCACGCCTCCATTTTGCTGGTCAAAGCTTCAAAATCTCCTGACATCCAGGATTCCCTATTCCTCCCAACCTTGCCTTTCACAGGAACATATATAACTTGAACTTGATACATTTCACTTTTAAAGGTCTCCCACTTGCCAGATGTCCTTTCGCCTGCAAACAAACTCCTCCAACCTACCCCTACAAGCTCCTGTCTAATTCCGTCAAAGTTCACCTTTCCCCAATTTAGAACTTGAACATGTGTACCAGTTTTGTCCTTCTCCATAACTACTTTAAAATTAATGAATCTATTGTCACTGGTCCCAGAGTGCTCCCCCACTGTCATCACAGTCACCTGTCCTACCCTAGTTCTTAGAGTAGGTCAAGTTTCGTCCTTCCCGAGTTGCACCCCCTACATACTGCTTGAGGAAACATTTCTGAACACACTTAATAAATACAGCCCATCTAGTCCTTAATTCTATATCATTCAATGTCTATGTTAGGAAAATTAAAATCTCCTACTATGACAATCCTATTGACCCTGCAAGTCTCCCCAATCTCTTTACAAATTTTTATTCCTCTAATTCCCCGTTTACTATTTGGGGGCCTCTAGAACAACCCAAATACTATCACCATTCTCTTCTTACTTCTTAGCTCCACCCACAAATCCTCATTGGATGATTATCACTTATTTTATCTCTGATTACTGCTGTGATACACGCCTCATTCAAAAATGTAACTCCCCGTCCCCTCCTTCCACTATCTCTGCACCTGTACCCTGGTACATTAAGTTGCCAGTCCTGTTCCTCCTTTAGCCATGTTTCAGTAATGGCTATAATATCCCAGTCCCACATAACTATTCACATTCTGAGTTCATCGGCCTTACCTGTCAGCCATTGTGCATTGAAACAGTTGCAATTTAATCCAACAGGCGTTCCTTGCAGCCTGTCGTATTCCAGCCTAACCTGTCTCTTCACTTTACTGTTTCTGATTACTGTTTCTCTTTTCAGCCTCACACTTGCCTTCCTGTATTTGAGGATCCCACCTCTCCCCATCCCCAGCCAAACACGTTGAAACCCTGCTTTGTAGCACTAGCAAACCTGCCTGCCAGGATATTGGTCCAGGTACAACCCGTCCTTCCTGAACAGATCACCTCTGCCCCACAAAAGATCCTAGTGATCCAAAAATCTAAATATTTGCCCCCTGCACCAATTCTTAAACTACCCATTCATCTGCAATATCCTCCTGTTCTCACCCACACTAGCATGGAGCACTGGAAGTAAACTGGACATTACCGCTGTTGTGGTCCTGTCTTTTACCCTTTTTCTTAGCTCTCTATAATCACTCTGGACTTCATCACTATTTCTACCTGTGTCATTTGTACTAATGTGCACAATGACTTCTGGCTGCTCCCCCACCCCGGTGAGACCGTTCTACAGCCGCTCTGAGACATCATCGACCCTGGCACGTGGGAGGCTACACACCATCCTGGATTCCCATTTGCAGACACGGAATCTCTTGTCTGTCACTCTCACCATCGAGTCGAAGCACTTCTGAAATTATTCTGCTCACACAACCTTCTGACAATGGGATTTCTTCCTGAAGCAGTTGGATTTAGCTGAATTGCTTTGCTTCAGACAGTGGGGAGTTTCCAATGAATCCTCATCAGGAATCTCCATGAGTGGGAAAGCCGACTGTTTTTTTTTTTCACTCCCACATGTTGCTGTGATGAGTGGCAGGGAAACAGAAAGGGAGCAATAGACTGTCCCTTCACAGAGAGGCTACATTTTTTCCATCTCTAACTTAAATCAATAACGTTATCAGACCCCAAACTGTACCACGTGAGCTCTCCTTGAGCATTGTCCGAACTATAAGACACCATCACATTCTCGACTCCAGGTCAGTGCAGTATTGCTGTTGTCATACACAGAATCAAATAATTAACAATAAATGACCCTACTTGTTTTGAAAACCTGTTAATATGTGCCTGCATAATGTAACAATAAGCGTTTCATGTCTTCACAATATCAGTGTTATGACGAATATGTTTTATTCTTAAACAAATACAGAAATTACTGGAAAAGCTCAGCCTGTCTTGCAGCATATATGAGGAGAAATCAGACTTCAAATTTTCAGTCCAATGACCTTTCCTTTCAAACTGATATATTCTGAATTTTTTTCCCAATTTTATTCTCTCACACAAGAAGAAATATCCATCCAGTATTCACCAACTGTACTCTTCTCCAGATCTTATACGGTCAATACAACAACCCTCATTCTTAGGCTGAACTGTTAATGCTTCATAACGTAATGCGTTCATCCCAAGAATTAGTAAAGAGAAAAAAAAACCTTTGAAATGTTTTGAAAGAATTTTTTTTTCTGTTTAGGCAGTTATAACTATACATAATACTTCAGATGTGATCTCAGCCAAGCCCTGTACTGATGCATAAAAACATCGATAAAATCATACCCAACACCCCTTGCACGAAACAGAATCATTCCATTTACCTTCAAATCACTCGCTGCATCTTCAGAGTAATTTGATGTGCGTCATCTACCAGAACACACAATTCCCTCGGTACCACTGAAGTCTGCATTGTCCTTGCATTTAAATCATTTTCTGCTCTTTTGTCTTTTCTTCAAAACAGAAAATTCCCATACAGTACAGTTATTTTTTTTTCTGGTGAAGGTTGGCTCGTAACTGTTCTCTGCCTGTCCTGCCATTGCTTGATGCACTCTGACCTCTCCCCAGTCTGTGTCACATTGCAGACGTTCTGCACTCCCTCTGGCTTATCCCATTGCAGACTGTCTGCCCTCCTTCTATCTATATCCCCTTGCAGACACTATGCCCTCCCCTCTCTGTATCCCAAAGCAAACGCTCCCCTCACCCCCATCAGTATCCCATTGCAGACACTCTGCTCTCCCTCTGTCTGTATCCCATTGCAGCTGCCCTACCCTCCCCTATCTGCATCCCATTGCAGATGTTACGCTCTCGCTCTGTCTGTATCTCACTGCAGACGCTCTGGATTCCCCTGTCTGTATCCAATTGCAGATGTTCTGCACTCCCCTGTCTCTATCCCATTGCAGGCGCTCTGGATTCCCCTGTCTGTATCCAATTGCAGATGCTCTGCCCTTCCCCTATCGCTATCACATTGCAGACGCTGTGCCCTCCCCTGTCTCTATCCCATTGCAGATGCTCTGCCTTCCCCTGTCGCTATCCCATTGCAGATGCGCTGCCCTTCCCCTGTCTCTACCCCATTGCAGATGCTCTGCCCTTCCCCTGTCTCTATGCCATTGCAGACGCTCTGCCTCCATTTGACATCTTATTGAATGACTATCCTGCTGCATGAGCAAACTGAGCTCCTTCCCCTTCATCCAATTCATTGGTATGGATTGTAAAATGTTGATGACATCACACAGATCCCTGAAGAATTCCACTAGTAAGAGCTTTCCAAACACAAAATGAGTAATGATCTCTCCTCTGTATTTCCAGACGTACATCAGGTGCCCCTTGACCACTCACACTATCCATGTCCTTCATCATTTTATAAACTTCTAGAAAGTACAAATGTGACTCCAATCAACACGAATGGCTGTGCTTTCAGTCATCCTGTGTCTAAATTCTAAAATTCAGTAATCGTACCTTTCCCTTCTCCATCAAGGCACAAATCCAAAACGAGTTTAATCAACTTGTTCAGACAGATTATGAAACAGCTGTGTGGGCTTTAAAACTGGATTTTTCTGCCCAATGATAGGGACACTACCATCATTCAGCATTTGCCGCTTAAGCTGCAATATGATGTTTCTGTGTGTTTGTTCATCAACCTGTTATAACATGCTGTGACACACCTCCACAGGACATGAATACACACCACCTTCTCCAATGATAGGGGCACTACCAGAGAGTCATGGACTGGAATCGACTCCAGAGTTCCACCTCAGAAACATGGGCACCACCCATTAAACAAGGCCTAAACCATGCCCAGATTTTGGGTCATATTTTAAGTGTATGGATCTATAAAATTCTGGTTAACGTTATCGAATTTTACAGGGGACATTTCTCATTGAAAAAGGTACAAGTTAATCGCCTTAACTGTAGGATGTTGAGTGCATTTGCTGTGCCATTGAGATAAACAATGAAGACCTTTAATTGCTTGGCTATCATTCTTGGTTTAAATGGCTATTACCAGTAGTCTCCTATATTAGGAGAAGAAATCCTGCAACACACTGTGCACTATGAATGATCTCGAGTAGATATCAATACTGAACAGAGATGAGGAAGGAGCACAATTCTGGTCCCAAAACGCCGGTCACTATTTCAAATCTCTAACATGTGGCCTCCCTCTTCCTAAAATCATTCATTGATACAAGACAACTGTTTCCTTTCCAGCTTTTGCTTACCGACTCCTCCCTCTGCCTGCGCAAGGCAAACCACGATCTGGGTCTTTGGGAAACTCAAGGCTGGTGTCTGTAGGCCTCCTGGAGAGGGGATTGTCATTTTATTCTGAAGGGGGAGTATGAGGGGACAGTAATATCATTCACTGGGCTGAGGTGTGGCAGATGGAGTTTAACATGGATACATGTGAGGTATTGCATTTTGGTAAAATAAACAAGGGCAGGGCTTATACAATGAATGCTGGGCTTTGGTAGTTATATAGAAAAGAGGGACCCAGGGGCGCAGGTATAAATCTTTGAAGTTTGTTGCGTAGGGTGTTTAAGGTTACTTCATTGCTCAGACCTTTAAGGTTAGAAGTTGGGAAGTCATGCTGAGATTGTGCAGGATATTGATAAAGCCTCTGCTGAAGTACTGTGTGCAGTTCTGTTATAGGAAGGAGATCATTAAGCTGGAGAGGGTTCAGAAGATATTTACCAGGATGTTACCAGTAACACTTCATCCTTTGCCTCGGAAGCCAGCAAAAACACAGCATGATCATTGGATTCACTGATTTACAAATCTCCCCTGGCCAACCCAGATCCCAGATCCAACCCCCGGACTCACATTTGTCCTCTCGAGGAGACCTAATGTCCATCTTCCATTCCCCCATCTGATCCACACTCCCCATCGATCTATAGCTATCACCTCCTACCTTCACTCACCTATCACTTTTCCCCAGCCTTATCCCATCACCCAGTTTCTCTTAGCCCCCTCTCCCTCTCCTGTCCTGAAGAAAGGTCCTGCCTGAAACGTCGACTCTCTTGCTCATCGATATTGCCTGACTTCTTGTGCCTTTTCCACCATCATGCTTTAACTACACTGAATTATCAAACATCTGCAGTCCACACTGTCTTTTAGGTACCATATCGTTATCTGTTATAACCGCACGTAGTCTTAGAGATATTTTTTTCTCAGATCATGGACGATAAAAGTTCTCTCAATGTCTTACTGATATTGCAGTGCTTGATCAGTAGATACAGAATTTATGTTTCAATTTATAAATAGAGAAGCATGCATATATTCTGATAAACTTCCCATATCCAAGGCAGATTGAATGCTTACACATGATTGATCTACCAGGTCCAACATGTGTTCCCTCAGTCACCCCTACATATCCCATCCAGAATGTGTAAATGTTAATCATAATTTTGAATTTTAATAAAAGGTATTGAATTGAAATAGGTTAATGGGAGGTATTTGCTCATCGACTGTGATTGATGTCAGTCTCCGTGCATCCTAAATGTGTAACTGGAGGGCTTTCCTCTTATTTTAATTATGGACTCGGTTCAAAGTGCTATCCCATAGGATCGGGGGAGCATCACCAACAGCACTAACAGGATCAGCAGCTCCATATGGAGAAGGGGAGGAGAGATCAGAATCTGAGAACACTAGATTGGAATGTTCCAACAATGGATCAGAATCTGAGAACATTAGCTTGGAATATTCCAATAATGGACAGGGGTTTATCTGGGGGTCTTTACTGGCTTTATCGACCTTGGATGTCATTAGTTTTGCGGATCTATGACGCATTGCTGGTTATTCAAGCTGGTTACTATCCCATCCTCGCTAAAGTTGGTGTTCCTGGTACGTCATTCTATGTGTTCATTAAGCCAGATTGGACTGAATTGCTGCTCATATTATTTAAAATTTAGCAAGGTAGATGTCAAGATTTTCAATTCCAATGAAATATTCCATTCCTCACAAATTATATCGAGCAAATGATTCAAGACAAATTACTCACCAATGTGTGAGAAGAACCAGACTGTTCTCAAACTCCATAATACTTTTATCCCTGCACAGATCTACATTTCTATATCTTCCCTACTCATGAATCCTGTCCAATACCACCATCATGATATCCCCGTCTCCTCCTCTGCCTCAGTGCATCTTCTGAATAAACCATCAGTTGTGCTTTTGTTAAATCTGGATACAATTTATCAAGTCCCTTGTAACCACATGTCGATTACAGAATAATTGTTCTTGAGTATGTTGAGCTTGCTTACTGCACAGATTCCGTCAGATGGGCAGACACTGCATGCTGCTTAAGCCATTGACACATAATCTAGAGGCACAGAATAATAATCTGTTGGTATCTCATGAACGAAATGGATGTAATCGAACTGAAACTATCATCATTTGTGAGAAAAGGCCCATCTGCGTGCTTCATATCCTTCAGAGAAGGCAATGCGTTATCCTTCCCCAGTCATGTTTGTGCAAACCCACAGCAATGTGTTTTACTCTTTACTGTCCCGTGGAACAGCTGAACCAGCCACTCAGTTCAAGATCAGCACAGCATGCTGGCCTGACCATGGCTGCACACATCCCGTGAAAGAAGAATAAAAGTAAAGTTAGCTCCCTTCCTCTGCCTGTTTTTCTTATTCCTACACTTCATTTCCATTCAGGTAGGTGACCATTCCCTATTTCAAGTGCAACCTTTCTAACTGAGTCTCTCTCCGAGAGTGATGATCATCTCCATGGGCACCCCTTTTGCTGTCTTTGCTGATGCTGACATGCAGATCTAAGGAACTTTTAAATTCCACAACAGTGGCAGTGCATAGTAAAGATACGGAGACCAGAAAGTGAGGGAAAGGAATTATTGTGATCATCACTGAGAGTGTGATTGAGGCAGTATTTGGAGTATTGTGGACAGATGTTTTTCTCCTTTAAAAGTAATTATCTCATTGCAATAGAGGTTGTGTAAAGGAATTTCACAAGAATAATCCCTGTGCTGATGGTACAAAAGGAGTGAGTGAAGGTTAATCTATAGCACAGTCAGAGAATAAGAGGTCATTGCAATGAAACTTGATATGGATGGGCAATCACTCGTTATATTCTCCACAGACACTAAGACTGTGACACATTCCATGACTGTATCTGGGCCATTGTGTACAGGGTTGGTGAGACTGTACCTGGAGAATTGTGTACAGGGTTGGTGAAACTGTCCCTGGAGTATTGCGTACAGGGTTGGTGAACCTGTACATGGAGTAATATGTTCAGGGTTGGTGAGACAGTACCTAAAGTATTGTGTACGGGTTTGGTGAGACTGTATCTGGACCATTGTGTACAGGGTTGGTGAGACACTAAGTGGATTATTGTTTACAGGGTTGGTGAGACTGTATCTGGGCAATTGTGTTCATGGTTGGAGAGACTGTACCTGGAGTATTGTGTGCAGGGTTGGTGAGACTGTACCTGCACTATTGTGTACAGGGTTGGTGAGATTGTATCTGGAGTATTGTGTGCAGGTTGGTGAGACTTTTCCTGGAGTATTGTGTACAGGGTTGGCGAGGCTGCAACTGGAGAATTGTGTACAGCGTTGGTGAGACTGTAGCTGTAGTATAGTGTACAGGGTTGGTGAGACTGTAACTGAAGTATTGCGAACAGGTTTGGTGAGACTGTACCAGGAGTACAGCGTACAGGGTTGGTGAGACTGTACCTTGAGTATTGTGTACAGGGCTGGTGAGACTGTGCCTGGAGTATTGTGTACAGGGTAGGTGAGTCTTACGCTGGAGTATTGGGCACAGGGTTGGTGAGCTTGTACCTGCACTATTGTGTCCGGGGTGGGTGAGGCTATACCTGGAGTATTGTGTAAAGGGTCGGTAAGGGTTACCTGGAGTATTGCGTTCAGGGTTGGTGTGACTGTCCCTGCAGTATTGCGTACAGGGTTGGTGTGGCTGTACCTGAAGTATTGTGTGCAGGGTTGGTGAAACTGTATCTGGATTATTGTGTAAAGAGTTGGTGAGACTGTAACTGGACCTTTTTGTACAGGGTTGGTGAGACTGTACCTGGAGTATTGTGTACAGGTTGGTGAGACTATTTGGAGTATTGTGTACAGGGTTGGCGAGACTGCACCTGGGGAATTGTGTACAGCGTTGGTGAGACTGTAGCTGTAGTATAGTGTACATGGATGGTGAGACTGTACCTGAAGTATTGCGTACAGGGTTGGTGAGACTTTACCAGGAGTACAGCGTACAGGGTTGGTGAGACTGTAATTGAGTATTGTGTACAGGGTTCGTGAGACTGTACCTGGAGTATTGTGTACAGGGTAGGTGAGGCTGACGCTGGAGTATTGTGTACAGGGTTGGTGAGACTGTACCTGCAGTATTGTGTACAGCGTTGGTAAGGGTTATCTAGTGTATTGCGTACGCGGTTGGTGTGACTGTCCCTAGAGTATTGTGTACACGGTTGGTGTGGCTGCACCTGGAGTACTGTGTGCAGGGTTGGTGAGACTGTCTCTGGATTATTGTGTAACGTGTTGGTGAGACTGTATCTGGACCTTTGTGTACAGGGTTGGTGAGACTGTACCTGGGGTATTGTGTACAGGGTTGGTGAGACTGTCCCTAGAGTACAGCGTACAGGTTGGTGAGACTGTACCTGGAGAATTGGGCTCACGGTTGGTGAGGCTGACCCTGGAGTATTGTGTACAGGGTTGGTGAGACTGTACCTGGAGTATTGTGTACAGGGTTAGTGAGACTGTACCTGGAGCATTGTGTACGGGCTTGGTGAGGCTATACCTGGAGTATTGTGTGCAGGGTTGGTGAGAATGTACTCGGAGTATTGTTGAGAGGGTTGGTGAGACTGGACTTGGAGTATTGTGTACAGGTTTGGTGAGGCTGTACCCGGAGTATTGTGTACAGGGATGGTGAAACTGTACCTGGAGTACTGTGTACAGGGTTGGTGAGACTGTTCCTGGAGAATTGTGTATGTGGTTGGTGAGGCTATACCTGGAGTATTGTGTACAGGGTTGGTTAGGTGGCACCTGGAGTATTGTGAACAGGGTTGGTGAGACTGTATCGGGACCATTGTGTGCAGAGTTGGTGAAACAGTACCTGGAGTTTTGTGTACACTCTTAGTGAGACAGTATCTGGACCGTTGCGTACAGGGTTGGTGAGACTCTAAGTGGATTATTGTGTACAGGGTTGGTGAAACTGTGTCCGGACCATTGTGTTCATGGTTGAAGAGACTGTATGTGGAGTATTGTGTGCAGGGTTTGTTAGACTGTACCTGCATTATTGTGTACTGGGTTGGTGAGATTGTATCTGGGGTATTTTGGGCAGGGTTGGTGAGAATCTATCTGGAGTATTGTGTGCAGGTTGGCGAGACTGTTCCTGGAGTATTGTGTACAGGGTTGGCGAGGCTGAACCCGGAGAATTGTGTACAGCGTTGGTGAGACTGTAGTTGTAGTATAGTGTACAGGGTTGGTGAGATTGTACCTGAGGCATTGCGTACAGGGTTGGTGAGACTGTACCAGGAGTACAGCGTACAGGGTTGGTGAAAATGTATCTTGAGTATTGTGTACAGGGTTGGTGAGACTGTACCTGGAGTATTGTGTACGGGGTTGGTGAGGTTATACCTGGAGTATTGTGTACAGGGTTGGTAAGGGTTACCTGGAGTACTGCGTATAGGTTGGTGAGACTGTACCTGGACTATTGTCTACCTGGTTGGTGAGACTGTACCTGGAGTACAGCGTACAGGTTGGCGAGACTGTACCTGGACTATAGTGTACAGGGTTGGTGGGACTGTACCTGGAGAATTGTGTTCACTGTTGGTGAGGCTGACCCGGGAGTATTGTGTACAGGGTTGGTGAGACTGTATCTGGAGTATTGTGCACGGGGTTGGTGAGGTTATCCCTGGAGTATTGTGTACAGGGTTGGTAAGGGTTACCTGGAGTACTGCGTATAGGTTGGTGAGACTGTACCTGGACTATTGTCTACCTGGTTGGTGAGACTGTACCTGGAGTACAGCGTACAGGTTGGCGAGACTGTACCTGGACTATTGTGTACAGGGTTGGTGGGACTGTACCTGGAGAATTGTGTTCACAGTTGGTGAGGCTGACCCGGGAGTATTGTGTACAGGGTTGCTGAGACTGTACGTCGAGTATTGTGTACGGGGTCGGTGAGGCTATATCTGGAGTATTGTGTGCAGGGTTGGTGAGACTGTACTTGAAGTATTGTTGAGAGGGTTGGTGAAACTGGACTTGGAGTATTGTGAACAGGGTTGGTGAGACTGTTCCTGGAGTATTATGGACAGGGTTGGTGTGGCTGTACCTGGAGTATTGTGTAAAGTGTTGTTGAGTCTGTACCTGGAGCATTGTGTACAGGGTTGGTGTGACTGTATCGGGACCATTGTGTGCAGAGTTGGTGAAACTGTACCAGGAGTTAGCACTGCTGCTTCACAGCGCCAGGGAACTGGGTTCAATTCCCGCCTCAGGCGACTGACTGTGTGGAGTTTGCACGTTCTCCCCGTGTCTGCGTGGGTTTCCTCTGGGTGCTCCGATTTCCTCCCACAGTCCAAAGATGTGCGGGTCAGGTGAATTGGCCATGCTAAATTGCCCGTAGTGTTAGGTAAGGGGTATATGTAGGGGTATGGGTGGGTTGTCGCTTCGGCGGGTCGGTGTGGACTTGTTGGGCCGAAGGGCCTGTTTCCACACTGTAAGTAATCTAATCTAAAAAGAGTTTTGTGGACACTCTTAGTGAGACAGTATCTGGACCATTGTGTACAGGGTTGGTGAGACGGTACCTAGAGCATTGTCTACAGGGTTGGTGAGAGTCTGTCTGGACCATTGTGTACGAGGTTGGAGAGGCTGTACCTGGGGTATTGTGTACAGGGTTTGTCAGACTGTGCCTGGAGTATTGTGTTCAGGGTTGGTGAGACTGCATCTGGAGTATTGTGTACAGGGTTGGTGAGACTGCACCTGGAGCATTGTCTACAGGGTTGGTGAGAGTTTATCTGGACCATTGTGTACTAGGTTGGTGAGACTGTACTTGGAGTATTGTGTACAGGGTTGGTGAGACTGTATCTGGATCATTGTATGGAGGGTTGGTGAGGCTGGACATGAAATAATGTGTACAGGGTTGGTGAGACTCTACCTGGACCATTGTGTACAGTGTTTCTGTGGCTGTACCTGGAGTATTGTGTACAGGGTTGGAGAGGATGTACCTGGAGTATTGTGTACAGGGTTTGTGAGACTGTGCCTGGAGTATTGTGTTCAGGGTTGGTGAGACTGCATCTGGAGTATTGTGTACAGGGTTGGTGAGACTGTATCTGGATCATTGTATGGAGGGTTGGTGAGGCTGGACATGAAATAATGTGTACAGGGTTGGTGAGACTCTACCTGGACCATTGTGTACAGTGTTTCTGTGGCTGTACCTGGAGTATTGTGTACAGGGTTGGAGAGGATGTACCTGGAGTATTGTTTACAGGGTTTGTGAGACTGTACATGGAGTATTGTGTTCAGGGTTGGTGAGACTGTACCTGGAGTATTGTGCACATGGTTGGTAAGGGGGTACCTGGAGTATTGTGTACAAGTTTGGTGAGACTGTATCAGGAGTATTGTGTACAGTGTTGGTGAGTCTGTACCTGTAGTTTTGTGTTCAGGGTTGGAGGGACTGTATCTGGACTATTGTGTACAGGGTTTGTGAGACTGTACCTGGGCCATTGTTTATAGGGTTGGTGAGAGTCTATCAGGACCATTGTGTGCAAGTTTGGTGAGGCTGTACCAGGGGTATTGCGTGCAAGGTTTGTGAGACTGTACCTGGAGTATTGTGTTCAGGGTTGGTGAGACTATACCTGGAGTATTGTGTACAGGGTTGGTGAGACTGTACCTGGACTATTGTGTACAGTGTTGCTGAGGCTGTACCTGAAGTATTGTTTACAGGGTTGGAGAGGCTGTACCTGGAGTATTGTGTACAGGGTTTGTGAGACTGTACCTGGAGTATTGTGTTCAGGGTTGGTGAGACTGCATCTGGAGTATTGTGTACAGGGTTGGTGAGACTGCACCTGGAGCATTGTCTACAGGGTTGGTGAGAGTTTATCTGGACCATTGTGTACTAGGTTGGTGAGACTGTACTTGGAGTATTGTGTACAGGGTTGGTGAGACTGTATCTGGACCATTGTATGGAGGGTTGGTGAGGCTGGACATGGAATAATGTGTACAGGGTTGGTGAGACTCTACCTGGACTATTGTGTACAGTGTTTCTGTGGCTGTACCTGGAGTATTGTGTACAGGGTTGGAGAGGATGTACCTGGAGTATTGTTTACAGGGTTTGTGAGACTGTACATGGAGTATTGTGTTTAGGGTTGGTGAGACTGTACCTGGAGTATTGTGTACATGGTTGGTAAGGGGGTACCTGGAGTATTGTGTACAGGGTTGGTGAGACTGTCATTGGAGTATTGTGTTAAGGGTTGGTGTGACTGTACCTGGAGTACGGTGTACATGGTTGGTGAGACTGTACCTGGAGCATTGTGCACAGGGTTGATGAGACTGCTTCTGGACCATTGTGCACAGGGCTGGTGAATCAGTAGCTGGAGTATTGTGTACAAGTTTGGTGAGACTGTATCAGGAGTATTGTGTACAGTGTTGGTGAGTCTGTACCTGGTAGTTTTGTGTTCAGGGTTGGAGGGACTGTATCTGGACTATTGTGTACAGGGTTTGTGAGACTGTACCTGGGCCATTGTTTATAGGGTTGGTGAGAGTCTATCAGGACCATTGTGTGCAAGTTTGGTGAGGCTGTACCAGGGGTATTGCGTGCAAGGTTTGTGAGACTGTACCTGGAGTATTGTGTTCAGGGTTGGTGAGACTATACCTGGAGTATTGTGTACAGGTTGGTGCGACTGTCCCTCGAATATTGTGTACAGGCTTGGTGAGTCTGTACCAGGAGTATTCTGTGTAGGGTTGGTGAGACTGTACCTTGAGTATTGTTTACAGGGTTGGTGAGACTGTACCTGGAGTACTGTGTACAGGGTAGGTGAGGCTGACGCTGGAGTATTGTGTACAGGGTTGGCGAGACTGTACCTGCAGTATGGTGTACTGGGTTGGTGAGGCGATACCTGGAGTATTGTGTGCAGGATTGGTAAGGGTTACCTGGGTTATTGTGTACAGGGTTGGTGAGACTGTCTCTGGATTATTGTGTTAAGTGTTGCTGAGATTGTATCTGGACATTTGTGTGCAGAGTTGGTGAGACTGTATTTGGAGTATTGTGTACAGGGTTGGTGAGACTGTCCCGGGAGTACAGCGTACAGGTTGGTGAGACTGTCCCTGGAGTACAGCGTACAGGTTGGTGAGACTGTACCTGGGCTATTGTGTACAGGGTTGGTGAGACTGTACCTGGAGAATTGGGCTCACGGTTAGTGAGGCTGACCCTGGAGTATTGTGTACAGGGTTGGTGAGACTGTATCTGGAGTATTGTGCACGGGCTTGGTGCGGCTATACCTGGAGTATTGTGTGCAGGGTTGTGAGACTGTACTTGGAGTATTGTTGAGAGGGTTGTTGAGACTGGACTTGGAGTATTGCGTACAGGGTTTGTGCGGCTGTACCTGGAGTATTGTGTACTGGGATGGTGAACCTGTACCTGGAGTACTGTGTACAGGGTTGGTGAGACTGTTCCTGGAGAATTGTGCATGTGGTTGGTGAGGCTATACCTGGAGTATTGTGTACAGAGATGGTGAACCTGTACCTGGAGTACTGTGTACAGGGTTGGTGAGACTGTTCCTGGAGAATTGTGCATGTTGTTGTTGAGGCTATACCTGGAGCATTGTGTACAGGGTTGGTAATGGGGTAGCTGGAGTATTGTGAACAGGGATGGTGAGACTGTCCCTGGAGTACTGTTTACAGGGTTGGAGAGGCTGTACCTGGAGTACTGTGTACAGTGTTGGTGAGTCTGTACCTGGAGCATTGTGTATAGGGTTGGTGTGACTGTATCGGGACCATTGTGTGCTGAGTTGGTGAAACAGTGCCTGGAGTTTTGTGTGAAAAATGAGGTCTGCAGATGCTGGAGATCACAGCTGCAAATGTGTTGCTGGTCAAAGCACAGCAGGTTAGGCAGCATCTCTCTCTTATTCCTGATGAAGGGCTTATGCTCGAAACGTCGAATTCTCTATTCCTGAGATGCTGCCTAACCTGCTTTGCACCTGGAGTTTTGTGTACACTCTTAGTGAGACAGTATCTGGACCATTGTGTACAGGGTTGTTGAGATTGTACCTGGAGTATTGCGTACAGGGTTTGTGAGACTGGACTTGGACCATTGTTTACAGGGTTGGTGAGAGTCTATCAGGACCATTGTGTGCAAGGTGGGTGAGGCTGTACCAGGGGTATTGTTGTCAGGGTTTGTGAGACTGTACCTGGAGTATTCAGTTCAGGGTTGGTGAGACTATACCTTGAGTATTGTGTACGGGTTGGTGCGACTGTCCCTCGAATATTGTGTACTGGGTTGGTGAGTCTGTACCAGGATTATTTTGTACAGGGTTGGTGAGACTGTACCTTGAGTATTGTTTACAGTGTTGGTGAGAGTGTACCTGGAGTACTGTGTACAGGGTAGGTGAGGCTGACGCTGGAGTATTGTGTACAGGGTTGGCGAGACTGTACCTGCAGTATTGTGTACTGGGTTGGTGAGGCTATACCTGGAGTATTGTGTACATGATTGGTAAGGGTTACCTGGATTATTGTGTACAGCATTGGTGTGGCTGTTCCTGGAGTATAGTGTGCAGGGCTGGTGAGACTGTCTCTGGATGATTGTGTTAAGTGTTGGTGAGACTGTATCTGGACCTTTGTGTGCAGAGTTGGTGAGACTGTACCTGGAATATTGTGTACAGGGTTGGTGAGACTGTCCCTGGAGTACAGCGTACAGGTTGGTGAGACTGTACCTGGAGAATTGTGTTCACGGTTGGTGAGGCTGACCCTGGAGTATTGTGTACAGGGTTGGTGAGGCTATACCTGGAGTATTGAGGACAGGGTTGGTGAACCTGTACCTGGAGAACTGTGTACAGGGTTGGTGAGACTGTATCTGGACCATTATGTACAGTGTTTGTGAGACTTTCCCTGGAATATTGTGTGCAGGGTTGGTGAAACTGTTCCTGGAGTTTTGTGTACACTCTCAGTGAGACTGTATCTGGACCATTGTGTACAGGGATGGTGAGACTGTAACTCGGGTATTGTGTGCAGGGTTGGTGAGACTGTATCTGGAGTATTGTGCACGGGCTTGGTGCGGTTATACCTGGAGTATTGTGTGCAGGGTTGTGAGACTGTACTTGGAGTATTGTTGAGAGGGTTGTTGAGACTGGACTTGGAGTATTGCGTACAGGGTTTGTGCGGCTGTACCTGGAGTATTGTGTACTGGGATGGTGAACCTGTACCTGGAGTACTGTGTACAGGGTTGGTGAGACTGTTCCTGGAGAATTGTGTATGTGGTTGGTGAGGCTATACCTGGAGTATTGTGGACAGGGATGGTGAACCTGTACCTGGAGTACTGTGTACAGGGTTGGTGAGACTGTTCCTGGAGAATTGTGCATGTTGTTGTTGAGGCTATACCTGGAGCATTGTGTACAGGGTTGGTAATGGGGTAGCTGGAGTATTGTGAACAGGGTTGGTGAGACTGTCCCTGGAGTACTGTGTACAGGGTTGGAGAGGCTGTACCTGGAGTATTGTGTACAGTGTTGGTGAGTCTGTACCTGGAGCATTGTGTATAGGGTTGGTGTGACTGTATCGGGACCATTGTGTGCTGAGTTGGTGAAACAGTGCCTGGAGTTTTGTGTACACTCTTAGTGAGACAGAATCTGGACCATTGTGTACAGGGTTGTTGAGATTGTACCTGGAGTATTGTGTTCAGGTTTATTGAGATTGTACCTGGAGTATTGCGTACAGGGTTTGTGAGACTGTACCTGGAGTATTCAGTTCAGGGTTGGTAAGACTATACCTTGAGTATTGTGTACGGGTTGGTGTGACTGTCCCTCGAATATTGTGTACTGGGTTGGTGAGTCTGTACCAGGATTATTTTGTACAGGGTTGGTGAGACTGTAGCTTGAGTATTGTTTACAGTGTTGGTGAGAGTGTACCTGGAGTACTGTGTACAGGGTAGGTGAGGCTGACGCTGGAGTATTGTGTACAGGGTTGGCGAGACTGTACCTGCAGTATTGTGTGCTGGGTTGGTGAGGCTATACCTGGAGTATTGTGTACATGATTGGTAAGGGTTACCTGGATTATTGTGTACAGCATTGGTGTGGCTGTACCTGGAGTATAGTGTGCAGGGCTGGTGAGACTGTCTCTGGATGATTGTGTTAAGTGTTGGTGAGACTGTATCTGGACCTTTGTGTGCAGAGTTGGTGAGACTGTACCTGGAGTATTGTGTACAGGGTTGGTGAGACTGTCCCTGGTGTACAGCGTACAGGTTGGTGAGACTGTACCTGGAGAATTGTGTTCACGGTTGGTGAGGCTGACCCTGGAGTATTGTGTACAGGGTTGGTGAGGCTGTGCCTGGTGTATTGAGGACAGGGATGGTGAACCTGTACCTGGAGAACTGTGTACAGAGTTGGTGCGACTGTTCCTGGAGAATTATGTATGTGGTTGGTGAGGTTATACCTGGAGTATTGTGTATAGAGTTGGTAAGGGGTTACCTGGAGTATTGTGAACAGGGTTGGAGAGACTGTCCCTGGCGTATTGTGTACAGGGTTGGTGTGGCTGTAGCTGGAGAATTGTGTATAGGGTTGGTGTGACTGTATCGGGACCATTGTGTGCAGAGTTGGTGAAACAGTACCAGGAGTTTTGTGGACACTCTTAGTGAGACTGTATCTGGATCATTATGAACCGGGTTGGCGAGACTGTACCTGGAGTATTGTGCACAGCGTTGCTGAGGCTGTACCTGGAGTATTGTGTACAGTGTTAGTGAGAGTGTACCTGGACTATTGTGTGCAGCGTTGCTGAGCTTGTACCTGGAGTATTGTGTACAGGCTTGTAGAGACTGCATCTGGACCATTGTGTACAGGGTTGGTGAAACTGTTCCTGGAGTTTTGTGTACACTCTCAGTGAGACTGTATCTGGACCATTGTGTACAGGGATGGTGAGACTGTAACTCGGGTATTGTGTGCAGGGTTGGTGAGACTGTATCTGGAGTATTGTGCACGGGCTTGGTGCGGTTATACCTGGAGTATTTTGTGCAGGGTTGTGAGACTGTACTTGGAGTATTGTTGAGAGGGTTGTTGAGACTGGACTTGGAGTATTGCGTACAGGGTTTGTGCGGCTGTACCTGGAGTATTGTGTACTGGGATGGTGAACCTGTACCTGGAGTACTGTGTACAGGGTTGGTGAGACTGTTCCTGGAGAATTGTGTATGTGGTTGGTGAGGCTATACCTGTAGTATTGTGGACAGGGATGGTGAACCTGTACCTGGAGTACTGTGTACAGGGTTGGTGAGACTGTTCCTGGAGAATTGTGCATGTTGTTGTTGAGGCTATACCTGGAGCATTGTGTACAGGGTTGGTAATGGGGTAGCTGGAGTATTGTGAACAGGGTTGGTGAGACTGTCCCTGGAGTACTGTGTACAGGGTTGGAGAGGCTGTACCTGGAGTATTGTGTACAGTGTTGGTGAGTCTGTACCTGGAGCATTGTGTATAGGGTTGGTGTGACTGTATCGGGACCATTGTGTGCTGAGTTGGTGAAACAGTGCCTGGAGTTTTGTGTACACTCTTAGTGAGACAGAATCTGGACCATTGTGTACAGGGTTGTTGAGATTGTACCTGGAGTATTGTGTTCAGGTTTATTGAGATTGTACCTGGAGTATTGCGTACAGGGTTTGTGAGACTGTACCTGGAGTATTCAGTTCAGGGTTGGTAAGACTATACCTTGAGTATTGTGTACGGGTTGGTGTGACTGTCCCTCGAATATTGTGTACTGGGTTGGTGAGTCTGTACCAGGATTATTTTGTACAGGGTTGGTGAGACTGTAGCTTGAGTATTGTTTACAGTGTTGGTGAGAGTGTACCTGGAGTACTGTGTACAGGGTAGGTGAGGCTGACGCTGGAGTATTGTGTACAGGGTTGGCGAGACTGTACCTGCAGTATTGTGTGCTGGGTTGGTGAGGCTATACCTGGAGTATTGTGTACATGATTGGTAAGGGTTACCTGGATTATTGTGTACAGCATTGGTGTGGCTGTACCTGGAGTATAGTGTGCAGGGCTGGTGAGACTGTCTCTGGATGATTGTGTTAAGTGTTGGTGAGACTGTATCTGGACCTTTGTGTGCAGAGTTGGTGAGACTGTACCTGGAGTATTGTGTACAGGGTTGGTGAGACTGTCCCTGGTGTACAGCGTACAGGTTGGTGAGACTGTACCTGGAGAATTGTGTTCACGGTTGGTGAGGCTGACCCTGGAGTATTGTGTACAGGGTTGGTGAGGCTGTGCCTGGTGTATTGAGGACAGGGATGGTGAACCTGTACCTGGAGAACTGTGTACAGAGTTGGTGAAACTGTTCCTGGAGAATTATGTATGTGGTTGGTGAGGTTATACCTGGAGTATTGTGTATAGAGTTGGTAAGGGGTTACCTGGAGTATTGTGAACAGGGTTGGAGAGACTGTCCCTGGAGTATTGTGTACAGGGTTGGTTGGCTGTAGCTGGAGAATTGTGTATAGGGTTGGTGTGACTGTATCGGGACCATTGTGTGCAGAGTTGGTGAAACAGTACCAGGAGTTTTGTGGACACTCTTAGTGAGACTGTATCTGGATCATTATGAACCGGGTTGGCGAGACTGTACCTGGAGTATTGTGCACAGCGTTGCTGAGGCTGTACCTGGAGTATTGTGTACAGGGTTAGTGAGAGTGTACCTGGACTATTGTGTGCAGCGTTGCTGAGCTTGTACCTGGAGTATTGTGTACAGGCTTGTAGAGACTGCATCTGGACCATTGTGTACAGGGTTGGTGAAACTGTTCCTGGAGTTTTGTGTACACTCTCAGTGAGACTGTATCTGGACCATTGTGTACAGGGATGGTGAGACTGTAACTGGGGTATTGTGTGCAGGGTTGGTGAGACTGTACCCGGAGCATTGTTAACAGACTTAGTTTATCAGAGTTTCCTGATGAAGGGCTTATGCCCGAAACGTCTAATTTCCTATTCCTTGGATGCTGCCTAACCTGCTGTGCTTTAACCAGCAACACATTTTCAGCAGACTCTTTCTGCACCATTGTATACAGGATTGGTGAGATTGTACATCGAGTATTGTGTACAGGGTTGGTGAGACTGTATCTGGACCATTCTGTACAGAGTGGGTAAGGCTGTGCCTGGAGTATTGTCTACAGTGTTTGTGAGACTGCACATGGAGTATTCTGTACAGTGTTTGTGAGACTTTCCCTGGAATATTGTGTGCAGGGTTGGTAAGTCTGTCTCTGGAGTATTGTGTACATGGTTGCTGAGACTGCACCTGCTGTATTGCGTGCAGTGATTGGTGAGTCTGAATCTGGAGTATTGAGTATAGGGTTAGTGAGACAGTATCTGGACTATTGTGTACAGAGTTGGTGTGGCTGCACCTGGAGTATTGTGTACAGTGTTGGTGAGACAGTATCTGGACAATTGTGTACAGGGTTGGTGAAACTGTACCTGTAGCTTTGTGTCCAGGTTTGGTGAGACTGTATCTGTACCATTGTGCACAGGGTTGGTGAGAGGGTACCTGAAGTATTGTGTCCAGGGTTGGTGAGACTGATAATTGAGTATTGTGGGCAGGGTTGCTAGTGCTATACCTGGAGTATTGTGTACAGGGTATGTGAGACTGTCCCTTGAGTATTGTGCGCAAGGTTTGAGAAGTCTGTCTCTGGAGTATTGTGTACAGGGTTGGTGAGACTGTAGCTGGAGCATTGTCTACAGGGTTGATGAGAGTCTGTCTGGATCATTGTGTACGAGGTTGGTGAGATTATACCTGGAGTATTGTGTACAGGGTTGGTGAGACTGTATCTGTACCATTATGTACCGGGTTGGTGAGACTGTACCTGGAGTATTGTGCACAGCGTTGCTGAGGCTGTACCTGGAGTATTGTGTACAGGGTTAGTGAGAGTGTACCTGGACTATTCTGTACAGCGTTGCTGAGCTTGTACCTGGAGTATTGTGTACAGGCTTGTAGAGACTGCATCTGGACCATTGTGTACAGGGTTGGTGAAACTGTTCCTGGAGTTTTGTGTACACTCTCAGTGAGACTGTATCTGGACCATTGTGTACAGGGATGGTGAGACTGTAACTGGGGTATTGTGTGCAGGGTTGGTGAGACTGTACCCGGAGCATTGTTAACAGACTTAGTTTATCAGAGTTTCCTGATGAAGGGCTTATGTCCGAAACGTCTAATTTCCTATTCCTTGGATGCTGCCTAACCTGCTGTGCTTTAACCAGCAACACATTTTCAGCAGACTCTTTCTGCACCATTGTATACAGGGTTGGTGAGACTGTACATCGAGTATTGTGTACAGGGTTGGTGAGACTGTATCTGGACCATTCTGTACAGAGTGGGTAAGGCTGTGCCTGGAGTATTGTCTACAGTGTTTGTGAGACTGCACATGGAGTATTCTGTACAGTGTTTGTGAGACTTTCCCTGGAATATTGTGTGCAGGGTTGGTAAGTCTGTCTCTGGAGTATTGTGTACATGGTTGCTGAGACTGCACCTGGTGTATTGCGTGCAGTGATTGGTGAGTCTGAATCTGGAGTATTGAGTATAGGGTTAGTGAGACAGTATCTGGACTATTGTGTACAGAGTTGGTGTGGCTGCACCTGGAGTATTGTGTACAGTGTTGGTGAGACAGTATCTGGACAATTGTGTACAGGGTTGGTGAAACTGTACCTGGAGCTTTGTGTCCTGGTTTGGTGAGACTGTATCTGTACCATTGTGCACAGGGTTGGTGAGAGGGTACCTGAAGTATTGTGTCCAGGGTTGGTGAGACTGATAATTGAGTATTGTGGGCAGGGTTGCTAGTGCTATACCTGGAGTATTGTGTACAGGGTATGTGAGACTGTCCCTTGAGTATTGTGCGCAAGGTTTGAGAAGTCTGTCTCTGGAGTATTGTGTACAGGGTTGGTGAGACTGTAGCTGGAGCATTGTCTACAGGGTTGATGAGAGTCTGTCTGGATCATTGTGTACGAGGTTGGTGAGATTATACCTGGAGTATTGTGTACAGGGTTGGTGAGACTGTATCTGTACCATTATGTACCGGGTTGGTGAGACTGTACCTGGAGTATTGTGCACAGCGTTGCTGAGGCTGTACCTGGAGTATTGTGTACAGGGTTAGTGAGAGTGTACCTGGACTATTCTGTACAGCGTTGCTGAGCTTGTACCTGGAGTATTGTGTACAGGCTTGTAGAGACTGCATCTGGACCATTGTGTACAGGGTTGGTGAAACTGTTCCTGGAGTTTTGTGTACACTCTCAGTGAGACTGTATCTGGACCATTGTGTACAGGGATGGTGAGACTGTAACTGGGGTATTGTGTGCAGGGTTGGTGAGACTGTACCCGGAGCATTGTTAACAGACTTAGTTTATCAGAGTTTCCTGATGAAGGGCTTATGTCCGACACGTCTAATTTCCTATTCCTTGGATGCTGCCTAACCTGCTGTGCTTTAACCAGCAACACATTTTCAGCAGACTCTTTCTGCACCATTGTATACAGGGTTGGTGAGACTGTACATCGAGTATTGTGTACAGGGTTGGTGAGACTGTATCTGGACCATTCTGTACAGAGAGGGTAAGGCTGTGCCTGGAGTATTGTCTACAGTGTTTGTGAGACTGCACATGGAGTATTCTGTACAGTGTTTGTGAGACTTTCCCTGGAATATTGTGTGCAGGGTTGGTAAGTCTGTCTCTGGAGTATTGTGTACATGGTTGCTGAGACTGCACCTGCTGTATTGCGTGCAGTGATTGGTGAGTCTGAATCTGGAGTATTGAGTATAGGGTTAGTGAGACAGTATCTGGACTATTGTGTACAGAGTTGGTGTGGCTGCACCTGGAGTATTGTGTACAGTGTTGGTGAGACAGTATCTGGACAATTGTGTACAGGGTTGGTGAAACTGTACCTGTAGCTTTGTGTCCAGGTTTGGTGAGACTGTATCTGTACCATTGTGCACAGGGTTGGTGAGAGGGTACCTGAAGTATTGTGTCCAGGGTTGGTGAGACTGATAATTGAGTATTGTGGGCAGGGTTGCTAGTGCTATACCTGGAGTATTGTGTACAGGGTATGTGAGACTGTCCCTTGAGTATTGTGCGCAAGGTTTGAGAAGTCTGTCTCTGGAGTATTGTGTACAGGGTTGGTGAGACTGTAGCTGGAGCATTGTCTACAGGGTTGATGAGAGTCTGTCTGGATCATTGTGTACGAGGTTGGTGAGATTATACCTGGAGTATTGTGTACAGGGTTGGTGAGACTGTATCTGTACCATTATGTACCGGGTTGGTGAGACTGTACCTGGAGTATTGTGTACAGGGTTAGTGAGAGTGTACCTGGACTATTCTGTACAGCGTTGCTGAGCTTGAACCTGGAGTATTGTGTACAGGCTTGTAGAGACTGCATCTGGACCATTGTGTACAGGGTTGGTGAAACTGTTCCTGGAGTTTTGTGTACACTCTCAGTGAGACTGTATCTGGACCATTGTGTGCAGGGTTGGTGAGACAGTCCCTGAAGTATTGTGTTCAGGGTTGGTGAGTCTGTACCTGGAGGATTGTGTACAGGGTATGTGAGACTGTCCCTTGAGTATTGTGTGCAAGGTTTGAGAAGTCTGTCTCTGGAGTATTGTGTACCGGGTTGGTGAAACTGTACCTGGAGTATTGTGTACAGCGTTGCTGAGGCTGTACCTGGAGTATTGTGTACAGGGTTGGTGAGAGGGTACCTGGAATATTGTGTCCAGGGTTAGTGAGACTGTATCTGGACCATTGTATACAGCGTTTTTCGGACCGTTCCTGTAGTATTGTGTACAGGGTTGCTAGTGCTGTATCTGGACCATTATGTACAGGGTGAGTGAGGCTGTACCTGGCGTATTGTGTACAGGATTCGTTAGACTATACCTGGACTACTGTGTACAGGGTTGCTGAGGCCGCACCTGGAGTATTGTGTGCAGGGTTGCTGGGGCTATACCTGGAATACTGTGTACAGGGTTTGTGTGACTGTCCCTTGAGCATTGTGTGCAGGGTTGGGAAGACTGTCTCTGGAGTATTGTGTCCAGGGTTGGTGAGACCGTACCTGAAGTATTGTGTTCAGGGTTGGTGAGTCTGTACCTGAAGTATTGTGTTCAGTGTTCGTGACACAGAATCTGGACCATTGTGTACAGGGTTGGTGAACCTGTACCTGGAATTTTGTGTCCAGGGTTGGTTAGATGTATCTGGCCCATTGTGTACAGGGTTGGTGAGGCTGTACCTGAAGTATGGTCTACAAGGTTGGTGAGACTGTAACTGGACTGTTGTGTACAGCGTTGCTGAGGCTGTACCTGCAGTATTGTGTACAGGGTTGGAAAGGCTGCATCTGGACAATTGTGTACAGGGTTGGTGAAACTGTACCTGGAGTTTTGTGTACACTCTCAGTGAGACTGTATGTCGACCATTGTTTACAGGGATGGTGAGACTGTAATTGGAGTATTGTGTACAGGAATTGGTGAGTCTGTATCAGGAGTATTGTGTATAGGGTTAGTGAGACAGTACCCGGACTATTGTGTGCAGAGTTGGTGAGGCTGCACCTGGAGTATTGTGTACAGTGTTGGTGAGACAGTATCTGGACCATTGTGTACAGGGTTGATGAAACTGTACCTGAACCTTTGTGTCCAGGCTTGGTGAGACTGTATCTGGACCATGTTGTACAGGGTTGGTGAGAGGGTACCTGAAGTATTGTGTCCAGGGTTGGTGAGACTGATAATTGAGTATTGTGGGCAGGGTTGCTAGTGCTATACCTGGAGTATTGTGTACAGGGTATGTGAGACTGTCCCTTGAGTATTGTGTGCAAGGTTTGAGAAGTCTGTCTCTGGAGTATTGTGTACCGGGTTGGTGAAACTGTACCTGGAGCTTTGTGTCCAGGTTTGGTGAGACTGTATCTGTACCATTGTGTACAGAGTTGGTGAGAGGGTACCTGGAATATTGTGTCCAGGGTTAGTGAGACTGTATCTGGACCATTGTATACAGCGTTTTTGGGACCGTTCCTGTAGTATTGTGTACAGGGTTGCTAGTGCTGTATCTGGACCATTATGTACAGGGTGAGTGAGACTGTACCTGGCGTATTGTGTACAGGATTCGTTAGACTATACCTGGACTACTGTGTACAGGGTTGCTGAGGCCGCACCTGGAGTATTGTGTACAGGGTTGCTGGGGCTATACCTGGAATACTGTGTACAGGGTTTGTGTGACTGTCCCTTGAGCATTGTGTGCAGGGTTGGGAAGACTGTCTCTGGAGTATTGTGTCCAGGGTTGGTGAGACAGTACCTGAAGTATTGTGTTCAGGGTTGGTGAGTCTGTACCTGGAGGATTGTGTTCAGGGTGCGTGAGACAGAATCTGGACCATTGTGTACAGGGTTGGTGAACCTGTACCTGGAGTTTTGTGTCCAGGGTTGGTGAGATGTATCTGGACCATTGTGTACAGGGTTGGTGAGGCTGTACCTGGAGTATGGTCTACAAGGTTGGTGAGACTGTAACTGGACTATTGTGTACAGCGTTGCTGAGGCTGTACCTGGAGTATTGTGTACAGGGTTGGAAAGGCTGCATCTGGACAATTGTGTACAGGGTTGGTGAAACTGTACCTGGAGTTTTGTGTACACTCTCAGTGAGACTGTATGTCGACCATTGTTTACAGGGATGGTGAGACTGTAATTGGAGTATTGTGTACAGGAATTGGTGAGTCTGTATCAGGAGTATTGTGTATAGGTTTAGTGAGACAGTACCCGGACTATTGTGTGCAGAGTTGGTGAGGCTGCACCTGGAGTATTGTGTACTGTGTTGGTGAGACAGTATCTGGACCATTGTGTACAGGGTTGATGAAACTGTACCTGGAGCTTTGTGTCCAGGTTTGGTGAGACTGTATCTGGACCATGTTGTACAGGGTTGGTGAAACTGTACCTGAAGTATTGTGTCCAGGGTTGGTGAGACTGATAATTGAGTATTGTGGGCAGGGTTGCTAGTGCTATACCTGGAGTATTGTGTACAGGGTATGTGAGACTGTCCCTTGAGTATTGTGTGCAAGGTTTGAGAAGTCTGTCTCTGGAGTATTGTGTACCGGGTTGGTGAAACTGTACCTGGAGTATTGTGTACAGCGTTGCTGAGGCTGTACCTGGAGTTTTGTGTCCAGGGTTGGTGAGATGTATCTGGACCATTGTGTACAGGGTTGGTGAGGCTCTACCTGGAGTATGGTCTACAAGGTTGATGAGACTGTAACTGGACTATTGTGTACAGCGTTGCTGAGGCTGTACCTGGAGTATTGTGTACAGGGTTGGAAAGGCTGCATCTGGACAATTGTGTACAGGGTTGGTGAAACTGTACCTGGAGTTTTGTGTACACTCTCAGTGAGACTGTATGTCGACCATTGTTTACAGGGATGGTGAGACTGTAATTGGAGTATTGTGTACAGGGATTGGTGAGTCTGTATCAGGACCATGTTGTACAGGGTTGGTGAGAGGGTACCTGAAGTATTGTGTCCAGGGTTGGTGAGACTGATAATTGCGTATTGTGGGCAGGGTTGCTAGTGCTATACCTGGAGTATTGTGTACAGGGTATGTGAGACTGTCCCTTGAGTATTGTGTGCAAGGTTTGAGAAGTCTGTCTCTGGAGTATTGTGTACCGGGTTGGTAAAACTGTACCTGGAGTATTGTGTACAGCGTTGCTGAGGCTGTACCTGGAGTATTGTGATCAGGGTTGGTGAGAGTGTATCTGGCGTATTGTGTTCAGGGTTTTTGAGACAGTATCCGGACCATTGTGTACAGGGCTGGTGAGACCGTGTCTGCACCATTGTGTATAGGTTTGGTGAGACAGTATCTGGACAATTGTGTACAGGGTTGGTGAGACTGAATCTGGACTATTGTGTACAGGGTTGGTGGGTCTATACCTGGAGTATTGTGTCTAGGATTGGTCAGACTGAATCTGGACCATTGTACACAGCATTGGTGGTACCGTACATGGATTATTGTGTACAGGTTTGGTGAGACTGTATCTGGACCATTATGTACAGGGCTGGTGAGACTGTACCTGGAGTATTGTGTACAGCGTTAATGAGGCTGTACCTGTAGTATTGTGTCCAGTGTTGGTGAGACTGTATCTGGACCATTGTGTACAGGGTTGGTGAGGCTGTACCTGGAGTATTGTGTCCAGTGTTAGTGAGACGTGCCTGGACTATTGTGTACTGCGTTGGTGGGACTGAACATGGATTATTGTGTACAGGGTTGGTGAGACTGCATCTGGACCATTATGTACAGGGTTGGTGAGACTGTACCTGGAGTATTGTGTACAGCGTTGCTGAGGCTGTACCTGGAGTATTGTATACTGGGTTGCTGGGGCTGTACCTGGAGTATTGTGTACAGGGTTTGTGAGACTGTGCCTGGAGTATTGTGTGCAGGGTTGGTAAGACTGTATCTGGAGTATTGTGTACATGGTTGGTGAGACTGCACCTGGTGTATTGCGTGCAGTGTTGGTGAGATTGAATTTGGAATATTGTGTACAAGGTTTGCTGAGACTGTTACTGGGGTATTATGTACTGAGTTCCTGAGACTGTGCCTGATGTATTGCTTACAGTGTTGGTGAAACTATACCTGGAGTATTGTGTACAGGGTTGGTGAGACTGTATCTGGACTATTGTGTACAGGGTTGGTGAGAGTGTACCTGGAGTATTGTGTCCAGGGTTTGTGAGAATGTATCTGGACCATTTTATACAGCATTGGTGGGACTGTACATGGATTATTGTGTACAGGGTTGGTGAGACTGTATCTGGACCATTATGTACAGGTTTGGTGAGACTGTACCTGGAGTATTGTGTACACCGTTGCTGAGGCTGTACCTGGAGTATTGTGTCCAGTGTTGGTGAGACTGTATCTGGACCATTGTGTACATGGTGGGTGAGGCTGTACCTGGAGTATTGTGTACAGGGAAGGTGAGACTGTATCTGGAATGTTGTGTACAGGGTTGGGGAGTCTGTATCAGGAGTATTGTGTACAGGGTTGTTGAGACTGTACCTGGGGCATTGTTTGCAGAGTTAGTGAGACTCTATCTGCACCATTGTGTACAGGGTTGGTGAGACGGTATCTGGACCATTCTGTACAGGGTGGGTGAGGCTGTACCTGGAGTATTGTGTACAGGGTGGGTGAGACTGTACCTGGACTATTGTGCACAGCGTTGCTGAGGCTGTGCCTGGAGTATTGTCTACAGGATTGCTGTGTCTGTACCTGCAGTATTGTGTACAGTGTTTGTGAGACTGTCCCTGGAATATTGTGTGCAGGGTTGGTAAGACTGTCTCTGGAGTATTGTGTACATGGTTGGTGAGACTGAATCTGGAGTATTGTGTAAAGGGTTAGTGAGACAGTGTCTGGACTATTTTGTACAGAGTTGGTGATGCTGTACCTGGAATACTGTGTACAGTGTTGGTGAGACAGTCCCTGGAGTATTACGTACAGGGTTTTGAGACTGTACCTGGAGTATTGTGTACAAGGTTGGTGAGGTTGTACCTGGAATATTGTGTACAGGTTGGCCATGCTGTATCTAGAGTATTGTGTTCAGTGATGGTGAGGCTGTCCTTGGAGTATTGTGTACAGGGTTGGTGAGACTGTACCTGCACTATTGTGTACAGGGCTGGTGAGACTGTACATGGAGTATTGTGTACAGGGTTGGTGAGGATGTACTGAAGTATTGTGTACAGGGTTGATGAGGCTGTAACTGGAGTATTGTGTACAGGGTTGGTGAGGCTGCATCAGTACCATTGTGTACAGGGTTGGTGGGGCTGTAACTGGAGTATTATAATCAGGGTTGGTGAGACTGTGCCTGGAGTATTGTGTACAAGTTTGGTGAGGTTGTACCTGGAGTATTGTGTACAGGTTGGCCATGCTGTATCTGGAGTATTGTGTTCAGTGTTGGTGAGGATGTCCTTGGGGTATTGTGTACAGGGATGGTGAGACTGTACCTGCACTATTGTGTACAGGGCTGGTGAGACTGTACATGAAGTATTGTGTACAGGGTTGGTGCTGATGTAACTGAAGTATTGTGTACAGGGTTGATGAGGCTGTAACTGGAGTATTGTGTACAGGGTTGGTGAGGCTGTATCTGTACCACTGTGTACAGGGTTGGTGGGGCTGTATCTGGAGTATTATAATCAGGGTTGGTGAGACTGTACCTGGAGTATTGTGTACAGGGTTGGTGAGACTGTAGCTTGTGGATTGTGTACAGGGTTGGTGAAACTCTCCCTTGAGTACTGTGTACAGGGTTGTTGAGACTGTAAGTTGAGTATTGTGTACAGGGTTGGTGAAGCTGTCCCTGCAGTACTGTGTACAGGATTGGTGAGACTGTACCTGGGTTATTGTATGCAGGTTTGGTGATGCTGTACCTGGAGTATTGTGTACCGGGTTGGTGAGGCTGTATCTATACCATTGTGTACAGGGTTGGTGAGACTGTACCTGGAATATTGTGTACAGGGTTGGTGACATTGTATCTGCAGTATTTTGTACAGGATTGGTGAGGCTGTCCCTGGAGTATTGTGGACAGTGATGGTGAGACTGTCCCTGTAGTAGTTGGTACAGGATGGGTGAGGGTGTACCTCAAGTATTGTGTACAGGGTTGGTGAGACTGTACCCGGACTATTGTGTTCAGCATTGCTGAGATAGTACCTGGAGTATTGTGTACACGGTTGGTGAGACTGTAACTGGAGTATTATGTACAGAGTTCGTGAGACTGCACCTGATGATTTGCTTGCTGGGTTGGTGAGGCTGTACCTGGATTACTGTGTGCAGTGTTGGTGAGACAGTCCCTGGAGTATTGTTGACATTGTTGGTGAGACTTTACCTGGAGTATTGTGTACAAGGTTGGTGAGGCTGTACCTGGAGTATTGTGTACAGGTTGGCTAGGCTGTATCTGGAGTATTGTGTTCGTGGTTGTTTAGGCTGTACTTGGAGTATTGTGTACAGGGTTGGTGAGACTGTACCTGGAGTATTGTGTACAGGGTTGGTGAGACTGTACATGGAGTATTGTGTACAGGGTTGGTGAGGCTGTATCTGTACCATTGTGTACAGGGTTGCTGAGGTTGTACCTGTAGTTTTGTTTTCAGGGTTGGTGAGACAGTACCTGGACTTTTGTGTACAGGGTTCGTGAGACTGTACGTGGTGTATTGCGTACAGTGTTGTTGACTCTGTACCTGTGATATTGTGTACAGGGTTGGTGAGACTGTACCTGGAGTATTGTATTCAGGTTTGGTGAGACTGTGCCTGGAGTATTGTGCACAGGGTTTGTGAGACTGTATCTGAACCATTGTGTACAGGGTTGATGAGGTTGTAGCTGGAGTTTGTGTACAGGGTTGGTGATACTGTACCTGGTGTATTGTGTACAGGGTTGATGAGACTGTACATGGAGTACTTTGTCCAGCTTTGGTGACCTAATCTGAGAAAGAATATGCTGACTACAGAGGGAGTGTAATGGACATTCTCTAGATTCGTCCCTAAATCTGCAGGGGCATGAGAACCTGGACTGTAGCTTCAGGGTACAGGACCTTGAGTGTAGGGAGGTTAGGAACAAGGCATCGATTTCGAAGGAGGGTGCCTGTAAACAGAAAGGTGGCTTGAAGTGTGTATACTTCAATGCCAGAAGTATAAGAAATAAGGAAGGTGAACTTGCAGCGTGGGTTTGGACCTGGGACTTCGATGTCCTGGCCATTACAGAGACGTGGGTAGAACAGGGGCAGGAATGGCTGTTGCAGGATCCAGGGTTTAAATGTTTTAGTAGGGTCAGACATGGGGGTAAAAGAGGGGGAGGTGTGGCATTGCTTGTCAAGGATAGCATTACAGCGGTGGAAAGGACAATGGAGGAAGACTTGCCATATGAGGTAGTTTGGGTGGAGGTTAGAAAAATGAAAGGTGAGGTCACCCTGTTAGGTGTTTTCTACAGGCCTCCCAATAGTCCGAGAGAAGTAGAGGATAGTATTGCGAGGATGATTCAGGAGAAGAGTGAAAGTAGCAGGGTGGTTGTTATGGGGGACTTCAACTTCCCAGATATTGACTGGGAAATCTATAGCTCGAGTTCATTAGATGGGTCGGTGTTTGTCCAATGTGTGCAGGAGGGTTTCCTGACACAATATGCAGACAGGCCAACAAGAGGTGAGGCTATACTGGATTTGGTTCTAGGTAATGAACCAGGCCAGGTGTTAGACTTGGAGGGAGGTGAGCACTTCGGGGACAGTGACCACAACTCGGTGACTTTTACTTTAGTGATGGAGAGGGATAAGTGTGCACTGCAGAGCAAGAGTTATAGCTGGGGACAGGGAAATTATGATGCAGTGAGGCATGACTTAGGATGCGTGGATTGGAAAAACAGGCTTCAGGAGAAGAATACTAATGATATGTGGAGATTGTTCAAGGAACACCTATTGAGTGTCCTTGATAAGTATGTACCAGTCAGGCAGGGAGTAAAGGGTCTTGTGAGGGAGCCGTGGTTTAATAGGGAAATGGAATCCCTTGTGAAAGGGAAGAGGGCGGCCGATGTAATGATGACGCGAGAAGGTTCAGTTGGAGCGATTGAGAGTTATAAGGTAGCCAGGAAGGATCTGAAGAGAGAGCTAAGAGCAGCGAGAAGGGGACATGAAAAGTCCTTAGTTGGTAGGATTAGGGAAAACCCAAAGGCCTTCTATAGGTATGTCAGGAATAAAAGGATGACTAGGGTAGATATCGGTCCAGTCAAGGATAGTAGTGGGAAGTTGTGCGTGGAGGCGGAGGAGATTGGAGAGACACTAAATCAATACTTTTCGTCAGTATTCACTCAGGAACGGGACTCTGTTGCTGATGTGAATATTGAGTCACAAGTGATTAGAATGGATGGTCTTGAAGTATGTAGGGAGGAGGTTTTGGGAATACTGGAAAGGATGAAAATAGATAAGTCTCCTGGGCCTGATGGCATTTACCCTAGGATCCTCTGGGAAGCTAGGGAGGAGATAGCGGAGCCATTGGCCTTGATTTTTATGTCGTCAATGTCAACGGGAATAGTATCAGAAGACTGGAGGATGGCGAATGTGGTCCCCTTGTTCAAGAAGGGGAGTAGGGACAGCCCGAGTAACTATAGGCCAGTGAGTCTCACTGCTGTTGTGGGCAAAGTCTTAGAGAGAATTGTGAGGGATAAGATTTATGAACATCTGGATAGGAATAATGTGATCAAGGATAGTCAGCATGGTTTTGTGAAGGGCAGGTCGTGCCTCACAAACCTTATTGAGTTCTTTGAGAAGGTGACTAAGGAGGTGGATGAGGGTAAAGCAGTACATGTGGTGTATATGGATTTTAGCAAGGCGTTCGATAAGGTACCCCATGGTAGGCTAATGCAAAAACTACGGAGGTATGGCATTGAGGGTGCATTAGAGGTTTGGATTAGGAATTGTCTGGCTGGAAGGAGACAGAGGGTAGTAGTTGATGGACTATGTTCATCTTGGAGTGCAGTTACTAGCGGTGTACCACAGGGATCTGTTTTGGGACCGTTGCTGTTTGTCATCTTTAGAAATGATCTAGAGGAGGGACTTGAAAGCTGGGAGAGCAAGTTTGCGGATGACACAAAGGTGGGTGGAGTTGTGGACAGTGAAGAAGGATGTGGCAGGTTACAGCGGGATATAGATAGGTTGCAGATCTGGGCAGAAAGGTGGCAGATGGAATTCAATGTAGCTAAGTGTGAAGTCATTCACTTTGGTAGTAGTAACAAGAAGATGGATTACTGGGCTAATGGTAGGCTACTTGGTAGTGTGGATGAGCAGAGGGATCTTGGTGTCCATGTACACAGACCTCTGAAAGTTGCCACCCAGGTAAATAGTGCTGTGAGGAAGGCATATGGTGTACTGGGCTTTATTGGTAGAGGAATTGAGTTCCGGAGTCCTGAGGTCATGTTGCAGTTGTATAAGACTCTGGTGCGGCCTCATCTGGAGTATTGTGTGCAGTTTTGGTCGCCATACTATAGGAAGGATGTGGAGGCATTGGAACGAGTGCAGAGGAGGTTTACCAGGATGTTGCCTGGCATGGTAGGAAGATCGTATGAGGAAAGGCTGAGGCACTTGGGCCTGTTCTCATTGGAGAAAAGAAGGTTTAGGGGAGATTTGATAGAGGTGTATAAGATGATTAGGGGTTTAGATAGGGTAGACACTGAGAACCTTTTACCGCTATTTGTGTCAGCTGTTACTAGGGGACACAGCTTTAAATTAAGGGGTGGTAGGTATAGGACAGATATTAGGGGTAGATTCTTTACGCAGCGGGTTGTGAGTTCATGGAATGCCCTGCCAGTAGCAGTGGTGAACTCTCCCTCTTTATGGTCATTTAAGCAGGCATTGGATAGGCATATGGAAGTTATTGGGTTAGTGTAGGTTAGGTAGGATGTGGTCGGCGCAACATCGAGGGCCGAAGGGCCTGTACTGCGCTGTATTTTTCTATGTTCTATGTTCTATGTTCTATGGTGAGATTGTCTGATGCAGAAACTCGGACTGTGTTCTCTCGGGTTTCAAAGACTGAGAGGTGATTGCAGTGAAATTTAGAAAATTCGCTAAACATATGACAAGGTGGAAATAAACAGGATGTTTCTCTGGCTGTCTCCTCTACATTTAGGGTAAACAATGTCAGGATGAGACTGCAATAAGGAGGAAAATCTTCACTCGGAGAGGACTGACTCATACAGGGGCATGGAAACCTGATGGCAGGGCAAGTTTAGGGAGAATCCCAGGTATTGAACAAGTGTGTCAAGTGGAACAGAATAACCAGGCAATAGGGAGGAGTCATTAGTGACTTGCCAAGTTGCATCTAAATCAACCTTAGTGGTAGGAGTCAGAGGGTGGTGGTAGAAGCCTGTTTGTGTGACTGGAAGCCGGTGTCCAAGGGTGTATGACGGGGAGCCGTGTTGTGTCCCTTATTATTTGTGATTCGGAGCTGCCAGTGTTGGACTGGGGTGGTCAAAGTTATAAATCACACAACACCAGGTTTATTCGGAGGCACAGGCTTTCAATGCATACAACCACCTGATGAAGAAGCAGTGCTATAGCCTGGTGTTGTGTGATCTATAACCTTATTATTTGTAATGTTCATAAATAGTGTATCTGTGAATATGGACGAGGGGTAGGGAGAGTGTGATAACTAAGTTTGTGTTTGATACAATTAATGACTGGTTGGTTGGCAGTGAGCAGGAAGGTTTTACGTTACAGGAAGATGCAGATGGAATGGTCAGATGGACAGATCGATGGCAGGTGTAATGTAACCCTGATAAGTATGAGATGGTGCACTTTGGAAGAAGGAAGCAGGAAGGGGAGTACTCAGGGAATGGCAGCACACAAGGAAGCTCAAAGGGAACTTCTCCACACATCCCTGAATATGACTGGACAGGTTAATACACAAGTTGAGAAAGCAAAGGGGAGCGTAAGCATAGCGTTTATTCATCGAGGCACAGATTCTAAGAGCTATGCGGAGCTTTGGTGAGGCCGAGATGGAATACTGTGTGTAGTTCTGGGAACCGCATTACAGGAAGGATGTGATTGTACTGGAGGGGTTACAGAGGAGATTCACGAGGATGTTCCCAGGGATGGAGCATATCAGCTATGGAGAGAGGCTGGATATGAAAGAGTTGTTTAATTTGCAGCAAAGAAGGCTGCGGGGGATGTGATTCAGAAGGACAGGATTACAAGAGGCATGAACAGGGTGGATAGACAGAAGCTGTTTATTTAAGTCAGAGGGAGAAGAACAAGGGGGAGCACACTATTAAGGTGAAGGCTTTGAGATTTAGAAAGGACTTGAGGATCGCTTTTAAACAAGAGGGTTTTGGGGTCTGGAATGCACTACTGGAGAGGGAGTTATCACGGGTAACCTCATAGCTGTTACAAAGTACTTGGACGACAAAGTAGTGTCATAACATTCCCAGCTATGGGGCTCGTGTAGAAAACTGGGACTAATGTAGACTGTGCTGTATTTCTGACAGTGCAGAGTCAATGCTTCCATGAGTGCATGGTTGTGCAATGTCAATCATTGAAAATCTGAAGACAGGAATTGATGGGTTTCAGACACTCTATATGCACAAGGGTAATAAGAGTGAACTTGTAATAGCTTCAAAACGTACGTCAATGGCAAAATTACAGGAAAAGAACATGCAGCTGCTTTACACTCTGAAACCAGAGAATGGAGCATGGAGAAGAGGGAAATGGCAGAACTATGCAGCAAATATTTCAGGTATGTCTTCACAGAAGAAAACAAAAAAAAAACAATCTTCCCAGCAATACAAGGAAAGTTTAATCTCGTGAGAGAGAAAAAGGGAATAGAATAAAATTAGCAAATAAACGTTATGGAGTAATGGGCTGAGAAAAAGGCAACAGAGATTTACCAAATGGGAATCATATTTGAGAAACTGACTTTTAGCAAAACTATGGAGAAGCAATCAATGCTATACGATTGGATTTTCAGAAAGATCTTTGAGAAAGCCTCAAGCCTACTACACAAATTTAAATCGTATGGGACTGGGGTTAACAGAAGGGTATGGTATTAGATTGGGATAGCTAACCGGAAACAGTGAGCAGAAATAAATCAATGTTTTTTTTAGAGCAGAGGACTTGGTGGTATAGCAGGATTCAGTGTTTGTGCCCTAGTTATTTCAAATATACATCAAACTTTTGTTAGAGGGAATCAAATGTCATATTCCCAAGCCTGCTGACGGCACTAATCGATGTCGGATTATGAGTGGGTGAGCAGGATTTAAAAAAGCTCCAAGGTGACTGAGGTAACTGGAGTGTCTGTGCAAATACGGGGTAATAAAGAACAATGTGGGTGGATGTGACATTGTGCTCTTTAATGGGGGAAAGAGAATGGCAGCCTACCAGTTGAAAAGGTTGGAAAATGTTACTCTATAAAGGGACTTATGCTTCTCATTGCTTCAATCTTCACCAACCTTCGCTGTCCATACCGGACAGTGAGTTCTGAAGCCAGAAGAAATACTGCGAATGGCACTGGGACACTTACCAGTGTACACAGACCCACCAGTTGGGTGGCTGTAACATTGAAAAGGACCTGGGTCTCCCTGTACACTAGTCACTGAAAGTATTTTTGAAGGAAAAGAAAGCAGTTAGGAAATTAAATGGTGTGTTGACCTTCATTCCAGGGGGATTTGAACACAGGAGTAAGGGTGTCTTACTGCACCTGTACAGGGCCTTGGTGAGATCCCACCTTGAACATTGTCCAGCATTGTGGGCAGTTTTGGTCTCCTTACTTAATAAAGGGCAATGCTGACATTGCGGGAGAGCAGTAAAGGATGACCAGACTGATCTCTGGGATGACAGACTTGTTGTGGGAGCAAAGTTTGGGGCAACTAGTCCTTTATTCCATGGGGTTTAGGAAAATGAATGGAGATCTCAGTGAAATATATAAACTCTGACAGGGCGAAACAGATTAGAAGCAAGGATGATAATTTTGGAGCCATTTCAGTGATTATTGAAGAGTTTATCTCATGTCTGTGCAACTGGAGTCACTTTTAGGCCAAATCAGGAAACCACAGGAGATTCACTTCCTGAAAGTACATTAGGGAAGCAAACAGCTGTTTACAATCGACATTGGCTTCAGGGTACCAGATATTAAATCTCGATATTTTATTATTTCTAACTTGCACCAGCTGCCAGAGAATTAGCCTGGTCTGGATTAGTAATCCAGTGACATTTCCACAACAGCACCATCTCCACATGGGAACATATCTGAAACCACACTGAGCAGGTTATTTCTGTGCTGTTTGACAGCTCTGTTAAAAAGAATTCCCACCAATTTGTCTATTGTGATGAGACTGAGAGGGAGGTAATTGCTCGGATTGTAATTATTCTCCTGTTAGGGGACTGGACATAGTTGAGTAATTTTCCACATTGCCAACGTGATGGAGCTGGAACGAAACAGCTTCCCCAGGGACACGGCTTGTTGTCCAGCACAACTCTTCAGTCCTATTGCAGGAATAGTGTCAGGGCCCGTTGCCTTTGTCGTATCTATTGTGTTCAGCTATTTCTTCATGTTACATGCAGTGAATCAAATTGGTTGAAGGGTGCCATCTGTGATGCTGTGGACATCATGACGAGAGGGAGATGGATCATTGACTCAACACATCTGGTTGAGGATGGTTCAGATACTACATCCTTGTCTTTTACATTGATATGCAGGACTGTTCCATTATTTAGGATGGAGATGTTTGTGCAACCCTTTCCTCCGTCATTTGTTTCATCATCCATCACCATTTATGACTAAATGTGGCAGGACTGCAGAGCTTCAATCAGATCTGTTGGTCATGCACAGTAGCTATAATGTGTTAGTTTGAGGTTTAGGTTCATGTGGTTCACCCACACTCGTCACTGAGCCATAGATCGTGTTGATGGTAATGGCAGACTGAGGAGATTATCCCAGGCAAAATGTTACAAGTTGTGGTTGAATGAAGATCTGCTTCTCCTGCTGCTGTGGTTTACAGCACTACATGAATACGCAGTTTTGAGCTGCAATATCTGCAATGCAATTCTGTTCTCTGTCCCTCAGTTCACATCGAGACCCATTCACCCATCAGCCCTGTACTCAGTGACCTCCTCTGGTTTCTGATGTGCTAATACTTTCATCTTCAAATCCTCGTTCTGCTGAGGGTCTCTCCCCGGGTCATGCTTTCAATCTGACACATTCCGCAAAAGCATTTAACTGATTTTAATTCAATTATTTAATTCATCTGCAGTTTTCCTTCAGTAATGCCATATTCTGTGTTTGAGGTGAATGTGTTTCCCTCTGTTTCTCTTCTTGACCATGATTAAGCACTCTGTAGTGTCAGTGATGCCAGCCTGATGTAGATTCAGAGCCAATGAATTCTTTGGATTCCCAATCATCTTCACCACATTGTATGCTTCCTCTTTTTGTTTGAAACCTTATTGCTCATGGCTGCCTTGTCCTCCCATGAGTATGTTGCATCTCCTTTGGGATGAATTTCGGATATCCTCCAAATTATCCCCAGAAGCTCCTGCCATTGCTGCTCCAATGTCTTCCCTGCTCAGCCCCCCTTCCAATTAACTCTGGCCAGCTCATCCCACATGACTTTGTGCTTATGTTACTCACTTATAAGCACATTGCATCGCGAAGAGACCAATAGACATAAACGAAAGAAGGAGTTTTGAAAGATGGGACACAAAGAATAATTGGGGGATTTCTGAACTAGATAAAAAGAGAGAGCGAGAGACAGAATGTAGACGTGGAGATAAGAAACATGAGAAAACGAGGTTATCGAAAGAAGTTGATGTATATCGCTCAATGTTTTGGCAATTCCTGGGTGCTGTGGTTCTTTGTGCAGTACATGTACAACAGAGTAATATGTTCAAATGCTGGATCTGATTCAATTATTTTCCTCTCCAATAATATGACAGACACTAGCTTTGGAAAGAACCCAACAGGCCAATATATTTTATTCCTGATAGAAAGGGGAAATAAGTTGGGACACCATAACCAAGATTTATAAGACACATTCTGAAAAGAATGAGAGACAAGAGTAGGGAATCCCAGAAAAGGGGGAACGTTGAGAGAAGGGCAACATATAACTTCAGATGAGGATCAAATAATGTTTTAATACGTTATAAATGTTCTACATCATGAGCACCATTTTTCGTTTACTGTGTCTCCATTGTTCATTCAGAATGTATTGTACACATATGAACAATCTTCCTTATCTGAACACACACTGATTAAACAGTGTATATAAAATCATTTTTCCACAATTTCAAACTGTCCTGTTGTCGTGCTACCAGGATACATGAACACCAACTGGCCACCAAAAGACATGACACACTATTACTAGTTTCCATACATACAGACAAAGAAGGACACCACTTTGACTGGGACTACACACACATCGTAGGAAAGGCGAAACAAAGACACGCACGAAAGTTCTGAAAGGCATGGCCTTCTAACCATAAGTACATTAATAAACACATCAATTTAGATCCTATCTACCTTCCCTTGAAAACAAAGAACTGGAAACGACATCACCCAGCTTAAGAAACCAAAACCTATAAATAGAGAGCCGGGACATACCACCAGTGTATCACTGTAGACTCTTTCTGATGATATTACCTAGTCACGGTGACGAAACATCTGAAAACAAACCTTCCAGCTCAGCGAGTTAACTTACATACTTATACATTGTTATTTTTTCTTTTAATGGTGGAATTTGAGACGACTTTGTCACTCATGTTTTAACACAGTACGAGGCGAGGTGAGCTTTTCTGGGTGTGTGGTTTTAATTAACAGAGGGGTTCGACATCGACATCATAACGGTTTGAGGGCTCGTCGTATGGGATTTGGACAGATTTGAACAGATTCGGGGTACAAAAGGACCCAGCAGATTCCATCACTTGGCAGTTAGTGACCAAGACCTTCAAATAAAACAGGTGAGAAAATGTATTTAATTTTGTGTCCTTGTGGTTGGTTAAATTAAAAGAAATGGCTTTTAACATTACTAAAGAGATTCTGGGATTTGAAGATGATTCCCAAATTTGCCGAGAAGGCGTAGAAAGACAAAGGAAGGGCAGGCTTTTAGAATTAACAAGTAGATTAGAATTGGGTTTCACCAGGGGCAAAAGGAAAGCTGAAATTGTAATGGAGTTGTTCAAGCACTTTGGTGTATCAGAGAAACAGGCAACTGCAGTCGAGTTAGAAAAAAAACTTAAATTGCACATGTGGCAACAGGAGTTAGAAAGAGAGGAAAAAGAGAGGGAGAATTTGAAATTCAGAAGTTTGGAATTAGGTAAGAAAGTTAAATTAGCAGGATGAAGATGAAGGGAGAACGTAGAGATGTATACTACTATGTTAATATATTGCCATATTTCAGTGAGGAAAATGTCAAAACCTTTTTTATTATATTTGCAAAGTTGGCTTGGCAGATGGTGTGTCCAGTGAACTTATAGGTAATGCTAGTCCAGACTAAGCTGGTGGGCACAGCTTGAAAGATATGTGCGGTGCTGTCGCGTGAGATTATGCAGACTTCAAATAGGCTATTTTAAGTGCTTATGAATTGGTACTCGAAGCATAATGACAACTGTTCAAAAATATAGAGATGGAACCAGGTCAGGCTGATGTTGAGTTTGAAAGAAGTAACCACAGACATTTTGAGAAATGGGTGCAGGCCTTAAAAATGAACAAGATCTGTGAGGCCCGAAGGGAGATTATTTAAAGACTCACTTCCAGAGATGGTAAGAATTTATGTGAATGAATAGAAAGTTCAAGAAATGAGAAGCACAGCAGAAATGGCAGGTAAATATGCATTGGTGCAAGAGAAGATATTTAGCTTCTGGGGGGATATAGAAATTGGGAGAAGGGGAGATCCTACATTACAAACATTGAGTAAAACACACGAGCAATAGTTTACCACAGGTGAAAAAAAAAGCCCAAGGGGGTTGAAAGGTGGTTAAAGGCCTCTGGTGTTCTCAGTATAAGGGTGTGGAACACATAAAATTACAGTACCGATGGCTTAAGAAGGGCACTGGGAAAAGGTGTTTTCAATGCAGTAAGCTGGAACACACAGTGCCGAGGGTTGAAGGAAGACACTTTGGGAAAAGATATAGTAAAAGTGGTTAAGCCAGTGGCATCTGTGAACCTGGAAAAGGAGACCCAAGTGGAGCTGAGGAGCTGCAGGAGCGTACACAACAGAGACAGTGGTTGGATATGGAGTCAGTGCCTGATCTCCATAAGGAATTTGCCTCTGTGGATAAAGTTTACAAAGAAAAATATGGGGTGGAGGAAGAAGGACAAAAAGTTATAATTTTGTGAGTTACGGGATCTGTTCGGTGTCTAATAGTTGAGAAGCAAGGGACTGGGAAGGCACAACAGATCAGTCAGCATCCAAAGAGCAGGACAATCGACATATCAGGCGTAAACCCATGGTCAGGAATGTGGCAGTGGGCAAGGGGGCTGAAAAATAAATAGGAGGGTAGGAGCTGGACTGGCAGAGGGTCACTGGGAAGGCAATAGGAAGATGTATGTGGGAGTGATAGTGATATATCGGAGGGGAGGGTGGAGTGGGTAAATGGAAAGGAAAATGGACAATTAAGACAGTTCAAGAGGGCGGTGCTAATTTAACTGGTTGGATCTGGGATGAGATTGGGGGAAGGGAGATTTGGAAATTGGTGAAGTTGTTGTTGATGCTGTATAGTTTGAGGGTTCCAGCTGTCCTAGCACCTATCCACTTCACCCTCCTCTCCAACCTATCACCATCAGCCCCCACCTGCATCTACCTATCACCTTCCAAGCTCCCTTCAACCCAGCTCCACCTCCACCCTCCTATTTATTTCTCAACCCCCTTCCCCCTCACGTACCCCCCATTTTCCTGATGAAGGACTTATGCCTGAAACGTCAACGCTCCTGCCCCTCGGATGCTGCCAACCTGCTGTGCTTTTCCAGCTCCACACTTTCCAACTCTGATCTCCAGCATCTGCAGTCCTCACTTTCCCTCGGCCTCTAATATAATGTAAGAAATAGAAGTATTTTCACTCTTTCTTACATGTTACTCAAAAGCATGGTAATTTGTGGATTGGGGGCAGAAACTAAACATTCCCTTGTGCAACATCAGGTTGGAGTGCCCAACCAAGATTGGGGAAGTAAAAGGGTGAGTGAGTGAGTGACAGGATGTCCGTTCCAGGAATACAGTTCATTCTTGGGAATGATTTAGCAGGATCCAAGGTGGGAGAAGCACCCCTTGTGGTGGAGAAGTCAAAGGAAGACTAGGGTACTGGGGAATTAAAATAAAAATACCAAGGGATTTTTCCAGACAAAATCTCACTGACATAAGTTAAAGCAGGAAGGAAAAACGAAAGAAAGAAACAAAGGAGTTGATGTTCAGTGAACTCACACCCTGTTTGATGTGACGATGCAGGAACTTTGTATATATTGTACACACACACACACATACGGAATCAGAATACATTGTCAAAAGTTATGAAATATAGAATCCTTAAATTTAAATGGAGACCATGACAGATTAGTGCAGAACGGAAATGGACTGAGGTGCACCACATTGTGTTATCGGTAGCATACAGTGTTACGGATAGCACATAAACTAACTGCATGCAGCCACCTAGGTGTACAGACTCAGACTAAGGTACAGAAGTGTTTCTAGTGGCCTGGAATGCACACGGACGTGGTTAATTTTTGTTGTACAAGTTATACATGCCACATGGTAGGTACGTCACAGGCAGTATTAAAACCAGCATCTTTGGTGCCATTTCCTGTATTTGAAGAACTTTTCATGTGGGTGATGATTAATTGTGGAGCTTGCCTTTCTAAAATAAAAGTGGAAGCCAATATCTGCTGACCATAATGGATGTGCCTACCAGATTTTCAGGGATAATTTCATTATGGAGTGTGAAGGCAAAAGCTTTCTTTACTCACTGTGGGCTACGCAGTGTGATTCAGTCAGACCAAGGGTCTCATTTTTCCTCTCAACAGTTGAAGGAATTCATGGATAGCTTCAGCATACAGCAGTTTAAATCAAGTGCGTCCCATACCAAAGTACAGGGAACCTTGGGAAGTTGGCATTAGACACTGAATACAATATTAACAGTGTACTGTCAGAATTACCCGAATGATTGGAATAAAGGTGTATCATTAAATTGTTTGCCAATAGAGATGCCCCAAATAAATCTACTCAATTTACATTCTTTTAGTTATTATTCGTACATTGAATGAGAGGTTCTTTGAAATTGATTAAATATAAATTGACAGGACCGAAGTTGGAAATCTCACACTTGGATTATGTATCTGTGGTGAGGGAGAAATTAGATGGAATAGGTGAGTTAGCTAAACAGCACCTGAAGAGGGCACAGTGTAGAGTGAAGGAGGTGGGAGATGAAAATTCTGAAACGTTAATGATTTCCTGTGGGGATGACGTATTAGTATTGTCACCAGTGTTAGGAAATCGCTTCAAAGCCAGTTTCAAATTTAAAAAATGTTGATGCAGTTAAACAATCTGGTAAAGCTAGCGGATATGACAAAAAAAACGTTAAAGAATGTCATGTGAATGAATAATGCTCCAGACACATTTAGGACTCAGGAACAGAATTATGGCCAGATGAACAAATTATGCAGTTTATCTGTATAATGTAGTGATCTTTAGCAAGCGATTGAAAGCTCACATGTTACTTTTGGCAGAGCATGTTGAACGATTACAAGAAGCAAACTTGATAATAAATTTAAGAAACAGAATTCACCCAGGCAGGGGGGCGTTTCTGGACGTTACATTGGCCATGGAAGGTTGACCCCATGGAACACAAGGAATTTCCACAACTATCCTCGAAGAAAAAGGTGGTTCGATTTCTGGAACTGTGGACTCTATTGGAACTTTGTTCCAACCTTCAGCAACGTATTGGTATCCCTGATGGATTTACGAATGAGAACACAGAATTGTGGAGGACAGAACAATGCAGGGAGGCATTTGAGAGTTTTAAAGCAGGATTAATCACCGCACCAGTTTTAACTGCACCAAATATTTTGAAACCCTTTGAAAATTGTGTTTGATGAGAGGGATATAGGGGTCGAAAGTGTACTGATACAGAAAGATGATGAAGGAATTGAATGGCTAATTGACTACTTGTTGAAAAAACTCAATATCCACCAGAAAAAAATACAAAATCTCCATTATTGAAACGAAAGATTGAGTTTCATACTAGTTTACGTTTCGTATTGACCTGACAATATTTTAATGTTTATTTGACAAACAGATTGTGGGAGCTGGATGTAGACAACAACGACAATCCTCTCGCATTTTTTCGAATATTTAAAGACCAGAATATGAAACTATTGCATTGGCTCTTATGTTACAGACTTCAAACTTACAACATGTATATTCTGTGGGTCGTATAAATGTGATAGCTGATGAGTTATCACGGATTTAAAGGAAAATGTGTAGATAAAATTTGACTTATTCCAGTGTGCAGAATTTATATGAATTGTATAACTGAGATTAATACTTCTGTATTTTGTAATAATGGGATTAAGAATTAAAGGAAAAGAAATGAAGCCATCTTTTCATTCTGATGGTTCCATTATTTCTGAAGGAGGGAGGTGCTTTGAAGCTGAAAACATGTCTGGCCACTTTAAGACAGAACGGGTTTTGCTGAATAGGAAGTACAGCCACAGATGCCAGCTAAAGGTCAGATTGTTCCAAATGTAACACTTAGTTGGGAAATGGATACCTGAATTTTGGTTGCTGTTTTGACAATAATTCACATACAACCAAAGAGTTTAAATAACGCTTAGCATACCAGAAGCCAACGGAAATCAAATTATTGTTTGGACAACTGGAAAGTATGAGATTTATTGTAACATGGAAAGTGTCTGAACCTAGCATTTTGAACACAAAACGGAGAGCCACTGCCTTCCAACAGCTGAGTAACTGCTGTAGAGCAGGAGTGATAACTGGTCATCACAAACAGTCTCTAGCAAAGATACATATTTATGTCAACCCTACTTTCAGTAAAGAAAAACATGACCCAGGCAGATCAACAGCTGGAAGAGCAGGGTCGGATTAGAACAAGTCAACATGGATTTAGTAAGGGGAGGTCGTGTCTGACAAACCTTTTGGAATTCTTTGAAGAAGTGACAAGTAGGTTAGACCAGGGAAACCCAGTGGATGTGGTCTATCTAGACTTCCAAAAGGCCTCTGATAAGGTGCCACACGGGAGGGGGAGAGGGAGAATAATTTAAAAGAGACATGAAGGTAAATGTTACACACAGAGAGTGTTGAGTGTATAGAAAGTGCTGTCAGAGGAAGTGCTGAAAGCGGTTACAATCGCACATTTAAAATGTATCAGAAAGAGGAGGAATATTGGCCAAATGCTGGCAAATGGCACTGGATCAGATTTGATATCTGATCGGAGTGAACAGATTGGACGAACGGGTCTGTTTCCTTTCTGCATGACTCTCTGATTCTATAAGAGGGATGACAAAAAATTCTGAAAGGACCTTTCAAGCCGGAATTCTCTTCACTGGAAGTTTATCATGCCTCGATGTTCACATTGATTGAAAGCTGTGTTAGTTAAACATTTGGTAGAGAAGTGAGTGACGGACAATGGGATACAGACAGGAAAGTGGGCCCTAACCTGATCAGCCACAATCTTAGTGCCTGGTGGAGAAGGCTCAACGTGTTCTAATGACCCAATCCTGCTCCTCAGTCCCATGTTCCCGTGTTCCATTCAGCCCCTCAAGCCTACTAGACAGGAACAGTTGGAGGCCACCTACTCCTATAACCTGTTACACAGAAACAGAGTAGACCATTTGGCCCTTGAAGATCGTCCCACACGCTTTGAGGTGATTTTGGAAATGTAATTGGAAAATCCAGGCTGGGTATGAAAGAGGCTCCTCATCCCTCTTTACAGAGCTTTCCGTCTCTGCAAAATGTGCTCCATTTGTTGGTCATGTTGTAGACTCAGATTCACTGTGAATACAGCACCCATACCACACCCAGCAATGGCTCACAAAATTCTCTGGTCTCCCTGACTGCAACACCCACTAACTTTCCAATAACAGAATGGGAGAACATCAGAAACAGGGGCAGGTCGTTCACTCCTCAAGCCTGCCATGCCCTTCACTAAGATCATGATTGATCTGCTGTTAGTCTGAAATCCTCTTTCATACCCAGTTCTTCATAGCCCTCAACTCTCTGACTGTTCAATATCCCTCTATCTCCTCTTCAAATACTTTCAGTCATCTTGCTCCCCAAACACTCCTGAGAAGAGAAATCCTGACATTCAATACCACCTGTTTGAAGAAAATACGAGCTGCTCTTATATCATGAGTTACTGGAAAAACGCAGCAGGTCAGGCAGCATCAAAGGAGCACGAGAATCGACATTTTGGGCATAAGCCCTTCTTCAGGGCTTATGCCCGAAATGTCGATTCTCCTGCTCGTTGGATGCTGCCTGACCTGCTGTGCTTTTCCAGCAACACATTTTTCAGCTCTGATCTGCAGTCCTCACTTGCTCCTCTATCATGGGCTATTGATATGAACAAAAGAGGTTGGCACAAGGGATCAGGTAAAAATGACTGGCCCTGATATCAAGGCATTGGTTGACTTCTGTTGACATCAAGGAGCTTAACAAAACTGGACGTAATGGGAATCAGAGTAAAGTGTCCAGTGTTTCGAATCAAACATGGCACAAAAGAAGATGTTCATCATCTCAGTCCTGGGTCACCTCTGTGGGAGATCCTCAGGCTAGCTTCCTCTTCACAAACATCTTCAGCTGCTTCATCAATGTCTCTCCGCCCCCACCCTCCCCACCATAAGATCAGAAGTGGGGATGGTCACTGAAGATTCCACAATGATCAGAACATTTTATCCCCCGTCAGCTCCTGAACTGGTTTGTGTCATTGTGCAGCAAGACCCAGACTCCATTGAGACTTGTGCTGTTAAAGTGTCTGTAACATTAATTTAACACCATTGCCTGACACTGCACATTGTCACAGCAAAACAAGAGTTTATTCAGCACCTAACGCTGGTTTCACAGGAATATGAGGAAACCATTCAGCCCATTGACACTGTTGGAGAAGAACAGGGACAGCCCATTCAGTGCCTCCAGCCTATTACTCAGGAAGGGAAGGAGTATAGTGTGATGGACCACACCAGAGCCACTCAAAAATATTTGAAGGCAGTAGCCTAGACACTAATGTTTTCTTATTTTAAAGGAAATGTAAAATGTCTGTTCCAGATGCAATGTGACTGGTCAAACTACTCGAAAGTTGAAACAAAACCCAAGAAAGAGGAATTTAGAATAACGTAATTCTATTGGACAGCTTAACAGAAAAATAGATCTAGGAGCTATTACTAATGAACTATTCCAACAGAGGAAATTCCCATAAACACAGCCCTTGGCACAAAGGAAAATTAAGTCACAGAATGTCACAAATAATTCTCCAATCCAGGAATTGAAAACAGCATCAAGAGAAAATTCAGAGAGAGTAGCAGCCAGGAGACATTCACTGAAGCTTCCAACTCTGTGGAGACCTCTATGAAAACTCTGTAGTTTTTGATGTTTCTGAGAAACCAAAACCCAGAGATCCTAATCAGTGAGAGCTGGCCACACCCATTCAGGCTGCATTAAAATAAACACAAGGCCTCCCTAGCTGTTTCCTAAAGTGGTCTTAACTAGCCAGCTTGGTAACAATTGTTCAATCTCTCTCAAAATAAACCAGGACAAAATAACCTCTTAAAGCTGCAGCATTGTCACACTAGTCAGTACATCGAGCTGTCAAACAGGAATCACGGGTAACCAGTCAGGCCCTTGGCCCTATCCAATCGGACGAGGAAGAAGCCATTCAGTCCCTTGAGTCACTTACACAGGAACATTCAGAGGCCATTCCCACCTCAATGCACTTACACCGGGGCAGAATGAGGTAATTTGTGCTGATTCCGGATGAATGTTTTATGCCGAAAACGTCAATTCTCCTGCTCCTCTGATCCTGCTTGACCTGCTGTGCTTTTCCAGAAATCGACACTCTTCGTTGATGTCCAGCATCGGCAGTCCCCACTGTCTCCTAATTGATGTTCTAACGTAATGAACAAGTGGAGCAGAGACTGCACAGACAGACTGCTCCACGTTTTTCCTCTTGGCTCTGTCTCTCATGATACACACGTGGGACTTTAACGTGGTTTTCTAGTGGTGAGGAGGGAAGCTATATGTCTTGTGTGAAGTCTCAAGAAGGCATCTTTCATCTCTGGGAAGACAACCTGGTGTTTTCTATGTAGGGCGGAAGCTGGTGGGAGTGGCTACCTGTTTCAGATGGAAGCTACTGTGGCTGCTGTTGGGGATTGTGACCAAACTGACATTCAAACTGATGGATGAACTCTCTAAGTTCAAATAATGCTGATCTTGTTTATGTTGATCTTGTCTAGAACATGTCCTGTTCAGTGTAACCTGTAATGCCTTATTATGTCCAAGTCTATTTCCACCCTACGATCTGTCTGACCATGCTGACTATGATCTGCCTCCACTGCTCATAAATAAAGTGTTTCCCTGTACTGAGGTACACGTGGCAATAAATCAAACCAATAAATCCTGGGTATAGTATGGAATTTCTCTCCCCCTGTCAATGTCTGGTTTGGAAATAAGTGATCACTGCCACTCCTCATGTTTCAGCATCACCATTTCTTCATCTCTCAAAGCTTTACAGATTAAACACTCAGCTTATTCACTCTATCCTCATGTTAATATCGTCCGTGTCTGTGGTAAGGAGATAATTCCTTACAAAGGAGATCAAATTTGTAGACAGTCCCCCAAATGCTCTCTCAGCTAGGCTCTACAACAGCAGGAAGATGGCTTTACTGATGTACTTGAATCATGTTACAATGAAGGACAGCATACCATTGATTGTACCCATTACTTACACGGGGTTTGATTCGGAGCAGTCAGCATAGACTTGTGAGTGGGAGAACATGCTTCCCAAATTTGTTAGAGTTCTTTGATTTAGTGACCAAGAAGGTTGACAAGGGCAGAGCGGTAAACGTCGTCTCTATGGATTTCAGTAAGGCCTTTGAAAAATTTCCACATGCTGGAAGGTTCCATCACGGGGAACTGGCCAATTGGATGCACAGTTGGCTTGTTCATAGGAAGCAGAGGGTTTAGTGGAAGGATGCTTGTCAGACTGGAGCATGGGTCCATAGCTGTTTGTTATCTATGATTTGGTTGAGAATGTACAAGGCAGGATTAGTAAGTTTGCAGATGACACTAAAGTAAGTGGGAGCATGATCAGTGAGGAAGTTTATCAGAAATTGCAGCCGGACCTTAATCAGGTGGGGAAGTGGGCCGAGAAATGGAAAATGGAATTTAATATGGATGTGTGAGGACTTGCATTTTGGAAACTCAAATCAAGGTAGGAGTATCATGGTGAATGGGAGGGTCTTAAGGGGGGTAGTGGGCAGAGAGACCTTGGCGTTCAGGTGCACGGTTCCCTGAGAGTGGAGTCACAGGTAGACAGGGCAGTGAAAAGGGCATTTGGGAAACTGGCCTTCATCAGGCAGGACATTGAATATAGAGGTTGGGAATTTTTGTTGCAGTTATACAGGACTATGGTAAGGCCGTACTTGGAGTATTGTGTTCAGTTTTGTCACGTTTGTTATAGGGAGAATGTTATTAAATTAGAAAGAGTGCAGAAGAACTTTACAAGGACGTTGCCAGGACTCAATAGTCTGAGTTATAGGGTGAGGTTGAACAAACTAGGACCTTTTCTTTACAGTGTAGGAAACTGAGGGTGGACCTCATAGAGGTGTATAAGATCATGAGGGATATGGATAGGGTGAATGCTCTCAGTCTTTTTCCAAGGTTTAGAGAATCGAGGACGAGAGGGGATCAGTTTAAGGTTAAAGGGGAAGGAATAAAAGGGAACCTGAGGGCCACTTCTTTACACAGAGGCTGGTATGTGGATGTGCTGCCAGCAGATGTGGTTGAGGGGGGGGGGGGGGGGGTACATTAACAACATTTCAAAAGCATTTGGATAAAATGTGGATAGAAAAGGACTGGAAGGATATGGGCCAAATGCAGGGATATGGGGTGATCGTGGATGGACATTTACAAGGTGGAGTCAAACCCCTCTGTTCATTAAAATCAAACACCCAGAAAAAACTCACCTCACCTAGTAATCTGTTAGCATATGAGTGACACAGATCTCCTACCTTCCACTATTAAGAAAAATTAACAAGTTTCTTTCTTAACTTTAATAGTGAACACTAAACAACAACTATTCCCAAATACAAGGCACTCTTTTCTTAACTACTTACTATCTGACTCCAACTCTATAAAATTATGCTGTTCGAATTACCCACGTATTAAACACTACATTCTCAAGACCATAAGACCATAAGACATAGGAGTGGAAGTAAGGCCATTCGGCCCATCGAGTCCACTCCGCCATTTAATCATGGCTGATGGGCATTTTAACTCCACTTACCCGCATTCTCCCTGTAGCCCTTAATTCCTTGTGACATCAAGAATTAATCAATCTCTGCCTTGAAGACATTTAGCATCCCGGCCTCCACTGCACTCCGTGGCAATGAATTCCACAGGCCCATCACTCTCGGCTGAAGAAATGTCTCTGCATTTCTGTTCTGAATTGACCCCATCCAATTCTAAGGCTGTGCCCACGGGTCCTAGTCTCCTCGCCTAACGGAAACAATTTCTTAGCGTCCACCCTTTCCAAGCCATGTATTATCTTGTAAGTTTCTATTACATCTCTCCTTAACCTTCTAAACTCCAATGATACAATTCTAGGATCCTCAGCCTTTCCTCGTATGTTAGACCTACCATTCTTGGGATCATCCGTGAATCGCTGCTGGACACACTCCAGTGCCAGTATGTCCCTCCTGAGGTGTGGGGTCCAAAACTGGACACAGTACTCCAAATGGTGCCTAACCAGAGCTATATAAAGTCTCAGTACCACATCGCTGCTTTTATATTCCAACCCTCTTGAGATAAGTGACAACATTGCATTCGCTTTCTTAGTCACGGATTCAACCTGAATGTTTACCTTTAGAGAATCCTCGACTAACATTCTTTGATCCCTTTGTACTTTGGCTTTATGAATCTTCTCACCGTTTAGAAAGTAGTCCATGCTTGTATTCTTTTTTCCAAAGTACAAGACCTCGCATTTGCTCACATTGAATTCCATTAGCCATTTCCAGGACCACTCTCCCAAACTGTCTAGATCCTTCTGCAGCCTCCCCACTCCCTCAGTACAACCTGCCTGTCCACCTAACTTTGTATCATCGGAAAACTTCGCTAGAATGCCCCCAGTCCCTTCCTCCAGATTATTACATGAACAGCTGCGGCCCCAAAACGGACCCCTGTGGGACATCGCTTGTCACCGGCTGCCATTCCGAAAAGAACCTCTCATCCCAACTCTCTGCCTTCTGTCAGACAGCCAATCCTCAATCCATGCCAGTAGCTCACCTCGAACACCATGGGCCCTCCAATTTATGGCCTCCTGTTCTGGATTCCCCTATCCTGGGGAGCAGAATGTGGTTGTACAGAATATCCATGCCCCTGATGATTTTATAAACAGCAATAATGTCATCCCTCAACCTCTGACACTCCAGAGGGAAACATCTCAATGTAATCAGCCTCTCCCTAAAGCTCAAACCTCCAGACCTGGAACATCCGTGTAAGTCATTTCTGCAGAAAACTGAATTGTACGCAGTATTCTTAAAGTGGCCTCACCAACATCCTGGAGAGATACAACATACGACTCCAACTCCTATACTCAATTCTCTGATTGATTAAGGCAAATGTACCAAATGTGTTCAGCATCACTCTGTCTACCTGCGACTCCACTTTCAAGGAACAATGTACCTGCAGCCCTATGTCCATTTGTTTCACAACACTCCCAGGACCTTACCATTAAGTGTATAATTTCTGCCCTGATTTCCCTTCCCAAAATGCATAACATTGTATTTATCTAAATTAAACTTCATCTGTCACTCCTTGCCCCTTTGTCCCTTTGTCCCATCTAATTCTGGTCTAGTTGTACTCTAAGATAATCTACTACACCACCTTTCTGATGTAATCTGTAAACTATTGCCCCAATGTTCACATCTAAATCCTTTACATAAATGATGAAATGCAGTGAACTCAGGACTGATTCTTACAGCACACTGCTGCTCACAAGCCTCCAGTCTGAAAAATACCCATCTTCCTTCAAGCCAATTGTGACGAGCTTCCTCTTTATCCCATGTGACTGAAACTTCCTAATCGTCTACCAATCAGAATGCAATAACAGCTATGAAGAGAGACTGAGTAGATTAGGTTTATTTTTACTAGAAAAAAGGAGATTGAGGGGGGACCTGATTGAAGTTTGCAAAATCATGAAGGGTATTGACAGGGTGGAGAGAGACAAGCTTTTTCCCAGAGTGAAGGATTCAATAACGAGAGGTCGTGCTTTCAAAGTGAGAGGTGGAATGTTTAAGGGGGTACACGAAGTAAGTACTTCACACAGAGGGTGGTGGGCGTTTGGAACGCGTTGGCAGCAGGTGGTGGGAGTAGAGGTAAGCACAACAGATTCATTTAATATGCGTCTGGACAGATGCATGAGTAGGTGGGGAGCAGAGGGATACAGATGCTTACGAATTGACCGACAGATTTAGACAGTACATTTGGATCAGCTCGGGCTTGGAGGGCGAAGGGCCTGTTCCTGGGCTGTAACTTTTCTTTGCTGTTTGTTCTTTAAATGAACACCTTGCTGAAGTCCTTACAGACAATGTCTAACAAATATTAAGGGCAGCACTGTGGCACAGTGGTTAGCACTGCTGCCTCACAGCGCCTGAGACCCGGATTCAATTCCCGACTCAGGCGACTGACTGTGTGGAGTTTGCACGTTCTCCCCGTGTCTGCGTGGGTTTCCTCCGGGTGCTCCGGTTTCCTCCCACAGTCCAAAGATGTGCAGGTCAGGTGAATTGGCCATGCTAAATTGCCCGTAGTGTTAGGTAAGGGGTAAATGTAGGGGTATGAGTGGGTTGCGCTTCAGCGGGTCGGTGTGGACTTGTTGGGCCGAAGGGCCTGTTTCCACACTGTAAGTAATCTAATCTAATCAAACTGCCTTCATCAATCTTCTTTGTTACCTCTTCAAAAAACTGAACCAAATTAATGAGACATGATTTCCCATGCAGAAAGCCATGTTGTCTACCCCGATCAGCCCTTACCTTCCCAAATGTATATAAATGCTAACGCTCAGAATCCCCTCCAACAACTTACCCACCACCGACATCAGGCTCACCGGTCTATAGTTCCCCGGCTTTTTGTGTCACTGTTTCCTTTTCTAGTCCCACTCCTCCACTACTCCCAACAAATGTTAAATGTAACCAGGTCGGTGGTATGGTCGATGATATCGGTTTCAGACTGGGTCAGGGTCAGTTTTAGGAACAAGTCAGGCTAATTTATTTAATCTGCTAAAACAGCACGTTTATGATCCAGAGCAATGTTACTTAAACTATGATGGAAAGATGAATGGCAAACTGTTTGGGTATTGCAAATATATAATCGATATTTCCCTTTCTAAAAACACTGACACACACACACACACACACACACACACACACACACACACACACACTTACACAAAATCTCTGCAACTTTAACTTGAAAGAACTTTGTCCAAATATCATTGTAACTCATGACAAAAGGAAAAATTGCAAGATTTTCCAAAACGTTACTCTGCTTGTGCAGATATTGTACTCACACAGCTGCTAGCAATGGGATTTCATCCTGAGAGAGTTGGATTTGGGTGAATTCCCTTTTGCTTTATGCTGTGAGTAGATTCCAATGAATTCTGCTCAGTGGTCACTGAAATAGTAGCATGGTGGTTAGCACTGCTACCTCACAGCACCAAGGACTTGGTGTCGATTCCAGCCTTGGTTGACTGTCTGCGTGCAGTTTGCATATTCTCCCCTTGTCTGTGTGAGCTTCTAATGGGTGATTCAGTTTTCTACCACAGCTCAAACTGTGTAGGTTAGGTGGATTGGTCATGCTAAATTGTCTGTAGTGTTCAGGGATTTCTAGGTTAGATGCATTAGTCAAGAGTAACTATAGGGGAATGGGTTGTGAAGGTTGCTATGGACTTGTTGGGCCGAAGGGCCTGTTTCAACACTGCAGAGATTCTACAAAAATAAGAATGGCAACGATGACTTTAAAGTTTTTTTGTAGCTTGCACACATTACTGCGATGAGGAACAATGAAGGAGAGAGTGTGCAATAGGCCATTCCTTCTCGGGCAGATTACATATTCTCCCTCTCTGAGCTGAATCACATAGGAATGTCATCCTCTCCCAAACTGGACCATGTGAGGTCTCCTTGTACATTGTCCAAATTATGACTCCATCAAATTTCATGTTCCATGTAGGTGCATCATTGCTGCTGTCATATACAGAGCCATACTCTTAGCAGAAAATGGTCTCGGTCGATTTGAAATATGTTTACATGGCCCTGTGCCATTTAGACGTGAAATGTTTAATTTATTCAGAATACATGTATTAAAATGAATGCATTTTTTAAAGAAATTCAGAATTTGCTGGAAAAGCTCGGCAGTTCTGTCAGCATCCAGATTCCTTTTATATGCTGTAGTTGTACCAGCCTCCACCACTTCCTCTGGCAGCTCATTCCATACACACACCACCCTCTGCGTGAAAAAGTGCCCTTTAGTCCTCGTCAAAAATGTTCCCTTCTCCACTGTCAACCAATGCCCTCTAGTTTTGGACGCCCCTAACCTGGGGAAAACCCCTGACTACTCACCCTATCCATGACCATTCTGATGTTATAAACCGTTACTGCTGTGAAATGTGGCCACAATCAACACGAATGGCTGTACTTTGAGTTATCCTGGGCCTACATTCTGAAATACAATACTGACACCTCTTCCTTCTCCATCACGTCACAATTCTAAATCCATTTTAATCAGTTTGTTCAGATGTATCCTGAGACACTTCTGTGGGATTTACACCTAGACCTTTGTGCGCAGCGGTAGGGACAATAGCATCACTCAGCAATACCCATAAAGCTGTAACAGTATTCTCCTGTGGGTTTGCTCATCAGCCTGTTCTAACGTGATGTGGCATACCTCTGCAACAGGCAGGACTTGAATCCAGGCCTTCTAGTCCAGAGCTAGGAACACTACCACACAAGTTCATGAATTAGAATCAAATACAGAGTTCTGGCTCAGAGACAGGGACACTACCCACTACACTACCATACCCAGATTTTGGGTCATATTTTAATGCCCGCTTTCAGCTCAGTGTGGATTTATTATAATCAGGTTACTATTACTGAATTACAAACAACACTTTGTATTGTTAAACAAATGCAAGATATTTGTCTCAACTGTAGGATATTGAGAGTATGTGCTATGCTATCGAAATTAACTGTGAACGTCGTTAATTGCTATTATCTGCAGTCTGCAATATTAGGGAAAGAAATCCTTCTGACACACTCTGCCCAATGAAGGGTCTCAAATGGATATTTATTACTGAACACCAGAGACGAAGGAAGAGCTTACTTTCTGGTCCCAAAACACCGATCACTCTTACTCACCTCTATCATGCGACTGCCCTCTTCCTACAACCATGAAATGATACCAGGCCGCTGATTACTGTCCAGCCTCACCTCCCCACTGACTGTGTCTGCATCTATCCCTCCTCCCCCTAACCACACAAGGCAAACCAAGCACAGGGTCTTTGTGAAAATCAAGGCCAGAGTGTGCAGGCCTTCTGCAGAGGGGGAGGGAATTTTAAAATTGTAGGGGGAGGAGGAGAGGCAGTAATATCCCACACTGGGCTGATGGGTGGCAGATGGAGTTTAGTTTGGATTAATGTGAGGTATGGGATTTGGTAAATCAAACAACAACAGGACCTATACAATTAAAAGCAGGGTCTTTGGAAGTGTTGTAGAACAGAAACCGAGGCCATCGGGTATAATTCTTTATAATTTGCATCTCATATAGATAGTGTGTTTAAGAAGGTGTTTAACACACTTGTCTTCGTAGGTCAATTCTTTGAGTATCAGAATTGGGGCGTTATGTTGAGGTTGTACAGGACATTGGTGAGGTGTCTTCTAGAATATTGTGTCCGGTCTGATCATCCTGCCAGCTCATTCCATAGGCACACCACCCTCTGGGTGAAATAGCTGATTCTTAGGTCACATGTAAATGTTTTCCCTCTCATCTTAAGCTCATGTCCTCTAGTTTTGAATTCCTCGTACCCTTAGAAAATGCCTTGGCTATTCACTTTGATATTCTTGACCTTGATATTATTAAGCTGGAGAGGGTTCAGAAGAGATTAACCTGGATGTTTATGGGAAAGGAGGGAGTGAGCTATAAGGAGAGGCTGGGTAGGCTTGGAGTTTTTTTCACTGGAGAGTATGAGATTAAGGGCTAACTTTACAGTGGTTTATAAAATCATGAGGGGTGCAGATAAGCTGAAGGGATTATGTCTTTTCCCTGGAGTTGGGGATTCAAAACTGAGGGATATTTTAAGGTGCGAGGAAAAGGAATTACAAAACTCATGAGAGGTAATTATTTTAGACAGAATCTGGCTTGTGTGTGGAATGAACTTCCAGAGGAAGTGGCGAAAGCAGGTACAGTTACAACGTTTAAAGGACATTTGTATCAGTACATGGATAAGACATCAGTTTGGATGGTGCTGTGAGCAGCTGCCCTCTCCCTCCCCCTCTCTGAATGAATCCCTGTTGGTTTTCACCCTCTGCCCATGCCTGTGCAGTGGCGTGTGGAGGCCAGCAGAGGGTGGAATTGCATCACTTTAAGCACCACAGAGACTGCCAGACCTGCCCCGCACAGAGACACACAGATACACACACGGGAATGGTTAGGGCACGGCGTGAAGCTCATCTGATAACTTAAATGAAACATAAAAAATGCTCAATTCGACTCGTAATTTGATAAAATATGAGTGACAGATCTGCCAAATTCCACTGTTTAAATAAAAGCATCAATTTATTTATTTCACTCTGAAAGTGAACATTTTACATCAGCTATTCACAACTCTGGGACCCTCTTTCTCTTAACTGCTTATTACCCGACTCCAGCTCTATAGCAATATACTGTTTCTGGGTCTGCCATCCTCTCATATCACAGGTACTTCTAAGCTCTCAGTTCAGAACAGCATTCCCTCTCTCTTAAAGGTACAGTACACACTTTCAACTTCATCCCATTATACCCTGATGAATATCCGGATTTCTCTTGCTCTGTGGTTTGTCAATATTTCATCTACTCTGTCTCGTATGTGTCACGATTTTTGTTGCTCCATTGCCAGCATGTAATTATTCAACTCCGTCCATGGGAATATAGCAGTATTTCACTTGCTGACACTCGTGAGTGTGGGGCAGGATTTCAGTTGTTTCATGGGGACCATGACAATTTCAATGTTTGTAGACAGCACCAAACCTTGAAGAATTGTAAAGTCTATGGAGGACAGTGTGGAACTCTAACAGGACAATCACACATTGGTGTAGTGTTCAGGTTTATGGCAGATGGGGATCAGTGCAGAGCAGTATGAGGTGATGCACTTTGGTAGGAAAGAGAATGAAAGACAGTTTAAAACTGGTTGTGCCATTATAAAGGGGGTGCAGGAACAGAGGGCACTGTGTGTATACAAGCAGATTGTTGAAGATGTCAGGACAAGTGGGGAGAGAAATAACTATCACAGATTAGTTTCAGTACCTGAGCTGTTCACAGAAGTAGGTGTAGGAGGGAGTCTCCGTGCTCCCTTCCTGAATGTGATAGTGACGATGTGTTGTGAGCCCACCCTCCTGCCCACCGAGACCATGGGAAGTCCATTTCTACACAGAAGGGAGATGGCATCAGGGCCATGGCTTCTAAGTTGTGCCGGGGGAAACGGAGCTGCCAGTGGGTTCAAAGTGAGAATTACCCTTCACTGAACATTGCTCCTTACTCGGTTGGTGGGACGTGGATATTTCAGAATCTCCACACGAGGCATCCCGGTCCTCTCCGGCTCCTACCAGCGTCCTCCCCATGTGGCTGGGGGAGGGGGGTGAGGGAACAGATATCGGGCACTCCACCACGCGGCTTGGCCATTTCTGTCCTATTCCAGGCTGTTTCTCCTAGAATGGGAGAAGGGGAGGGAGGGAGGGTGGGAGTGGGTGGTCCTCCTATTAGTGCCGCTATAGGTGGGGAATAGGGACATGGTGAGGTGTCCGGAGGGGGTCAGTCCACAGTGTTGAGTCCATGCAGTGTTATTAGTGTTGGGGAGGGGTAAACTGGATGGGGGGGGAGGTGCTGCATGCAGTAGTGAGATGGTGGACCATGAGCCTTGTTCGGGGGTCGATGCTATAACAGATATACAGTGAGTATGAGGGGGCAGAGAGAATACGGTGACCCTTACCCTGACAGAACAGGGAAGGCTAATGATGCTTGTCCTGTATTTCTTCAGACGTCAGATACTGCACTGAGCTGAGTGGGGAGCTCAGACCATGTTCGGTGGATCTGGTGGTGTGGCCCATCTGGGAAGAGAATGGTCCTCGTCTGTACTAGCCCATCCACCAGTACCTCCGTGCCCCTGTCGACAAACCATGGTGTAATTGCCTCTTATCTGTCATGCTTGGGGTAAACTGTGCAGGGCAGCTCCTAACTGAGAAAGCTTAACCACGTGCCCATTGGCCTTTTAAAGATGGCACCATTGGGGGATCCAAGATGGTGGCGACCCAGCAAGTCTGAGTTTATAGTGCTCTTCCCAAGACTTGGGTAAAGTGGGTCACCCACCCCCACCAGACTCACCAAATCATTCATAATAGCTGTTAAATTTAAATAGTTGCTTAGTATTACATTTAAATTCTCTAACATTTAGTAAAAATGACCAAAGGGAAGGGAGCCTACAGCTCTCAAAAAGCAGGACCCCCTCCCCCACCCTCTCCCTCTTCAGCTGCAGCAGAGGTGTCCACAGCCGCCCCGGGGACTTACCAACAGTAACAAGCCTTGTGGCGATGATCACCAAACTGGACGCAAAGATTGACGCCTTTATCGAGGAGTCCCGAAATCGATGGGACTCACTCTTGGCCGCGCTGCAGAAGCACGACCAAGACATCCAGGAACTCGAGCGCTGAGTCGGAGGGAAGGAGTTAAAGGCCGCGACCTCCGAAACTGAAGCTCAACCGGCCGTGGATCAGGTCCGGACTCTCGAACAGCGAGTCCGGACCTTAGAAAATCATATTGATGACCTCGATAATCGAGGTCGTCGAAAAAATATTCGTTTGCTGGGCCTTCCCGAACGGGAAGAGGAAGGTCAGCTTACAGCATTCCTGGAGCAGTGGCTGCCACAGCTTTTAAATCTGCATGCTGGATCAGGCCAGGTAAGGGTGGAATGGGCCTACCGGGTCGCAATGCGTGGGCCCGGCTCGAACCAGCGCCCACGCCCGGTCCTGTTCTAGCTGCAGAGCTATAGGGAGAGGCAGATGCTCCTGGAAGCCTCAAGAAATCTTGGAAAAGATCCACAAGCCATGATCTATATAGGATCCAAGATCATGTTATTCCAGATTTTTCCCCAGCCCTGGTCCAAAAGAGGAAGACATTCGATGAGGCGAAGAAGCGTTTAAGGGACTTAAATACTCAGCACTCCTTACGCTATCCAGCGACGCTACGCTTTAACCATGAAGGATCCATATATAACTTCGGATCACCAGAAATGGCTAAAGAATTCTTGGACTCTGTTAGATAAACTGTAAGAGATATTGAATGTTGGTTTGCCTTTCCCCCCACTTTGGTCTATATCCCCCCCTTTTTTCTTTTTTCTTACCTTACAGGTTAATATTATCATGGGGGGCGGGGAGAGGGATTTGATTTTCTGCACCCCCCCCCCCCACCTTGGGGTTGTTTTCTTTTATTATTTTATGTATATATGTGGGTATGTATATGTGTGTATGTGTATGTGTGTGTATATATATATATATGTATATGTATGTGTGTATATATGTGTGTGTATATATATATACATACATATATATATATACACATACACACACACACACACACACACACACACACACACATATATATAAAAGTCGGGGCGTTTGGATAATGTTGGTGAGGGTAGGTGGTTACCTTATTCTATTTTACCTGTCTTTAGGAGCGGGGTTGTTTCTCCCTTTTTATTTTGTATTATTATATTTAAATATTACTTGTTGAGTTTGTAATTTTATAGTTATATATTTATATATGGTATTAACATTCCCAAATATATCCAGGTGTTGGTGTGGGCGGGGGTTAGGTGCTCACTGTTAACTCTAGCTTTGTATTATATTTTATTGAGGAGCACCTGGGTCAAGGGTGGGGCTTTGGTTGGGAGAGGATAAGATGGACTTTTGGAGAGGACGTGACATCCCCTGGCAACAAGTGGGAAAATCTCCACTTAGGTATGTTTTATATTTTTTTTTATTTAGAAATAGTTTTTTATTATTCTGTTGTGAGTGTATTAGAGAGCCTTTATTTTTGTAAATTTTATATGCTCTATGCTCGGGATGTTCCAGATAGGGTTTCCCCTCCCGAGGAGTCTCGGATTTGCCCAGATGATTATGGTTGATCAGTCCGTTAAGTAGTGCACCTGGAATGTCAAGGGGAGTAATTTGCCAGTCAAAAGGAAAAAATATTATCAAATCTTAAGAAATAAAGAGTTGATATAGCTCTCCTACAGGAGACACACCTGTCGGATAAAGAACACTTAAAATTACGACAGGGTGATTTGATCAGGCCTTTTTTTTTCTTTTAGCTCAAAAAGCAGGGGAGTTGTTATTCTTGTTCGGAAGAATTTCCCTTTCAAAATCCTAAATCAGATAAAAGACGAATCTGGACGATATATTTTGATTAAAGCCCTCATAAATGAAGAGGAATATGGGATTTTAAATTTGTTCTGCCCCCGGCACACCCCTTTAAATTTATAACGGAGGCTTTTTCACAATTGATGGCTTTTGGTGCCCGTCATACAATTATAGGGGGAGACTTTCATTGTATTATGGATCCAGAAATAGATAGAATTCCCAAGAGTGCTGCAGGAGTATCTCCCAGATCTAGACAATTGGCGGATCTGAACAAAGAATTAGGATTAGTAGATGTATGGAGATGTCTTCATCCACAGGGCAGAGATTTTTCTTTCTACTCTAATCGACATAAATGTCATAACAGAATTGGAAAGTTTTGGTGTTGGACAGGTGTTACCAAATGGGTCTCAACATTGTATAGTGATCCCAAAGCAGTTGTGGTTACCAATGGATTAGGTTTGGATAGCTGCAGTGTGGGTAGGGGCTGCCGTCAAGGATGTCCTCTCTCGCCATTGTTATTTACGCTAATAATTGAACCACTAGCAGAAGCTATACGGGCTGATCCTAATACAACGGCCCCAAGGATTGGTACAGGTAAACATAAAATTACCCTTTATGCAGATGGTGTTCTTTCATTCCTCAGTAATCCCCTGATGTCCCTACCTCGCCTAATCCAAGTTATTAATATATTTAGTGCACTCTCAGGCTATAGAATTAAATTTTCAAAATCAGAGGCGATGTCAATGGGTGGCCTTGCTATGACACCCCACTTAGTGGACGGATCCCTTTTTCCATTTCGTTGGTCCCTGGAGGGTTTCTTATATTTAGGCATTTTTATTACTCCAGTATTAAAAATACTGGTCAGTTGTATAAGGCTTATTTTGTGCATTTACTGGAAAGGATAAGGCAGGACCTCTAGCGATGGGGAGACCTCCCAATTTCCTGGTTGGGTAGAATAGCATTAATTAAAATGAATGTTCTGCCCCGTCTCCTATATCCTATGAGAATGCTTCCGGTGATGCTGTCGAGGCTGGCTCGACGTAAATTATATGGCTGGCTGGGTTCCTTTATCTGGAATCATAGACGGCCCCTCATTAAACTGAAGAAGCTACAGCTTCCACAGGCAAGGGGAGGACTGGACTTCCCAGACTTTAGGAAATATCAGTTAAGTTCCCTATTAAGTTACATAGCTGATTGGGTCTTGTCTGATCCACAATCAATCTGGCTGGACATCGAGGCCTCTCAAGTAAAATACCCACTGATTAAACTCTTATTTTCAGGCAGGAGGAAAATCATTACAGATCACTGTAAAAACCCCATAATACCAAACGCAATTAAGGCTTGGAATATAATGTGGCAAAATGAGGGTAATTTACGTAAAACATCCCCCTATGCACCGATAGTAGGATCCTGGGGATTCCAACCGGGGTTTGCAGATGCTACTCTTAAACTCTGGAGATCCAGGGATATCTCATGTTTAGGGGACCTATTTAAAAATGGGGTCCTGATGTCTTTTGAACAGCTGTGTCAGAAATTCGGATTACCTAATGGAGACCTCTTTCTATATTTCCAAGTTCGAGATTATATACAGAAGAAGACTACGTTATTAGATAGTCTTTATAAATCAGATAAAGAATGCAATGTCCTATGACCAGTGGGGGTATCCTCTGTCAGTACTATTTATCATTTACTACATGATGAAGTATTGGGAGATATGGGCAATCTGCTTAAAACATGGGATCAGGATTTGGGACTAGAAATCTCTAGAGAAATGTGGAATGATATTTGGGAAAATGCTAGAAGAATTATTATCTGTAACAGAACCCAGGCTATCCAGCTGAAGATACTTCATAGGTCCCATATAGCACCGGCTCGATTGGCAAAATTTAAGGCAGGAGCATCTCCAATGTGTCCCAAATGCGAAATAGAGGTGGGCACTCTTGTACATTGCCTATGGACTTGTCAGAAGATCCGTAGATATTGGACTAAAGTAGCAAGTACCCTGACAGAAATTTTAGGAACGGAAATTAGAGTGGACCCTATATCTCTCCTTTTGGGCTTTTCGAACTTTCCCCCGCTGGACATGTACGGGAAGAGACTATTTTCTATTCTCTCTTTCTGTGCAAGGAAAAATATTTTGGTGAACTGGGTGGCTGAGGGCCCCCCTGGACTTTCAAATTGGCACAGATTAATGATGGAATGTATTCCCCTTGACTTCCTTACAAATATGGTGCACCGAAAGACTGAATTATTTTATAAAATATGGCAGCCCTTCTTGAATTACATAAATACAGATATTTTGGCTATCCAAAAAAGGGTTTTTATTTAATGGAGATTACAAACCTGGCTGCTCTGGGGCCCCTTAGGAGAGGAATCCCGCACGAATACGGGCTTTATTACATTTGATGTTAATATATTCCGAGCATGTAAGAGACTTAAATATACACTCTGGTTAGTTGTAGGTTAGATTAGTAGAAAGTTGAGTTTTGTCTTTATTTTCTATTTCGTTTTTTTTTTGCCTTTGTTAAATGTTGACTATTGTATATTTGAGCTGAAAATGTGTTGCTGGTTAAAGCACAGCAGGTTAGGCAGCATCCAAGGAACAGGAAATTCGACGTTTCGGGCCAGAGCCCTTCATCAGGAATGAGGAGAATGTGCCAGGCAGGCTAAGATAAAAGGTAGGGAGGAGGGATTTGGGGGAGGGGCGATGGAGATGTGATAGGTGGAAGGAGGTCAAGCTGAGGGTTATAGGTTTGAGTGGGGTGGGGGGGGGAGAGGACAGGAAGAAGATTGCAGGTTAGGAGGGCGGTGCTGAGTTGAGGGAACCGACTGAGACAAGGTGGGGGGGAGGGGAAATGAGGAAACTGGAGAAATCTGAGTTCATTCCTTGTGGTTTAAGGGTTCCCAGGCGGAAGATGAGGCGCTCCTCCTCCAGCCGTCGTGTTGTTATGTTCTGCCAGTGGAGGAGTCCAAGGACCTGCATGTCCTCGGTGGAGTGGGAGGGAGAGTTAAAGTGTTGAGCCACGGGGTGGTTGGGTTGGTTGGTCCGGGCGTCCCAGAGGTGTTCTCTGAAGCGTTCTGCAAATAGGCGGCCCGTCTCCCCAATGTAGAGGAGGCCATATCGGGTGCAGCGGATGCAATAGATGATGTGTGTGAAGGTGCAGGTGAACTTGTGGCGGATATGGAAGGATCCCTTGGGGCCTTGGAGGGAAGTGAGGGAGGAGGTGTGGGCGCAAGTTTTACATTTCCTGCGGTTGCAGGGGAAGGTGCCGGGAGTGGAGGTTGGGTTGGTGGGGGGTGTGGACCTGACCAGGGAGTCACGAAGGGAGTGGTCTTTGCGGAACGCTGATAGGGGAGGGGAGGGAAATAAATCCCTGGTGGTGGGGTCCATTTGGAGGTGGCGGAAATGACGGCGGATGATACGCTGTATGCAGAGGTTGGTGGGGTGGTAGGTGAGAACCAGTGGGGTTCTGTCTTGGTGGCGGTTGGAGGAGCGGGGCTCAAGGGTGGAGGAGCGGGAAGTGGAGGAGATGCGGTGGCGGGCATCGTCGATCACGTCTGGGGGGAATCTGCAATCCTTGAAGAAGGAGGCCATCTGGGCTGTACGGTATTGGAACTGGTCCTCCTGGGAGCAGATGCAGCGGAGACGAAGGAATTGGGAATATGGGATGGAGTTTTTACCGATACAGTTATCGATGTAGCGGAGGAAAAGGTGGGGGGTGGTGCCAGTGCAGTTGCGGAAGATGGACTGTTCCACATATCCTACGAAGAGACAGTCATAGCTGGGGCCTATGCGGGTATATTTGATTTAATTGTATATCAATGTTTGTATCTGAGAGTTTTGTTTATTTTTGTAAACTTGTAAAAATGTTAAATTTCTAATAAAAATATCTTTTAAGAAAAGATGGCACCATTGTCAGGGATCATGGAATATCCAGGGGTACTCGGGTGATGATGTGTACCTCCAGCCATGAAGGACTCCCATTTACAAAGCTGTAGAACAAATGCTCATCCAAACCTCTCCATCATCTGACCTCACACCAATATCCCTTTTTTCCCATTTTTCCTGGGACGCCTGCCTCATGTTATAGGATGATATCGAAGTGTCTACATTTCAGCATTCTGAAACTTGGGAACACAACCTTCCATGACACTGTCTCTCAGTCTCCCCCTCTCTGTCTATTTCTCAAACCCCTCCCATGTGGTTCTATTTAAACTGATTTCCCCCGCCATCTTTCTCTGGCAGTGATGTTCATACCCACAGCGCCCCCTTATCATGGCACAGTGGGGATATGGAGCTGTAAATGGATTGGAGCTGAACATTCTGTCCCTTCCAGCACGTTCTGCAAGTTTCCCCACACTGGGCAGTGATCTAACATCGTGTAACTAAGAAATGTACTGGGGTTGGGTACACAGTCCTACATGCTGGGAGAGTAACTGCTCCTGGTTTACAGATCACTGCCCTGGGGTGGTGTACACAGTCCTACATGATGGGAGGGTAACTGTTCCTGGTTTACAGATCAATGCACTGGGGTGGTGTACACAGTCCTACATGCTGGAAGGGTAACTGCTCCTTGTTTAGAGACCAATGCACTGGAGTGGTGTACACAGTCCTACATGCTGGGAGGGTAACTGCCCCTCTTTTACAGATGAATTCACGGGTGATCACTGCACAGCTCGCTGTGCTGGTCAGACTAACTGGTTGAGTTTCATAGATAATGCAGTGATGTAGTCTGTGCAGCTCCACATACTGGATGAATATTTGTTTCAGTTTCACACATGAGTGCACTGCTGAATTCTGCACAGCTCCCCGTCCTGGACAGATATATAGTCTGGGTTTATAGATCAATGCACTGCTGTGGTCTACACAGCTCCCCGTATTCCCGAACGGTCCCTCCCATTTCCTGTGTAACAGATATGAGAGATTAAAAGATCTGCTACAATCACTGAGTAACAGCCTCCAATGGCTGAATGGCCTCATTCTGTTCCTGTTTTAAACTCTAGATGGGCTGAAGAGCCTGTTTCAGTATTGGTGCAGCTGTGAATGGTGCTGAATATCAGTGATTAGCCCACTTCTGACTTTATGATGGAGTGAAGGCCATTGATGCTGCAGCTGCTGCTAGCCCACAGTGCCTCATGGATGGCCAGCTTCCATGTGCTTGGTCCTTTAGAAGTATGTCCTACTTCACAGTAGGGAGTGCCACATAACACAGTGAGCAGTGTGCCTAGTATGATTTATCTCTCCATCCCGAAGGCTCTCAGCCTCATTCGTGATGAAGGTCTGCTGCCTGAAACGGTGATTTTCCTGCTCCTCGGATGCTGCCTGACCTGCTGTGCTTTTCCAGCAACACACTAATCTTGAGTATGTCAAATATGAGGTTGCGACTTTCCCTCCACCAGGACTGTGTGCTGGCTACTCCTACAGATACTGTCAGGGACAGATCCATCTGGGACAAGGAGTTTGATGATAATGTTTCCCCCAGTCTGGTTGTTGGGTATTGAAGCCTGTCCCTGCTCAGTCAGCGGGGGGCCCATGGGGACACTCTCGGTGATGGCCATTGAAGTCGCACACACAGAAGATACTCTGTGTCCTTGTCACCCTCAGTGCTTCCTCTGATTTGTTTCCAACATTAAGAGGAAATGAGTTATCACCGAGAGGTGGGGTGGGGGACGGGAGATAACCATCCTCAGGCGACTTCCTTGACCATGTGTGATCTGTTACCATGAGATTTCCTGGGTTCTGGAATCAATGTAGGAGAATTGCAGGGTAACTCCTTCCCTAACTATCCAAGAGTGTCCCCACACTGGTGGGTCTGTCATGCCGGTGGGACAGGATATACCCAGGGATGGTGATGGGGCTTCATGAAACATTATGTGGGCAGCGCGGTGGCATAGTAGTTAGCACTGCTGCCTCACAACGCCAGAGACCCGGGTTTAATTCCAGCCTCAGATGACTGACTGTGTGGAGTTTGCAAATACTCTGCGTGGCTCTCCTCCAGGTGCTCCGGATTCCTCCTACAGTCCAAAAATGTGCAAGTTAGGTGAATTGGCCATGGGAAATTGCCCATAGTGTTAAGTAAAGGGGTAAATGTAGGGGAATGGGTGGGTTGTGCTTCAGCGGGTCCGTGTGGACTTATTGGGCTGAAGGACCTGTTTCCACACTGTAAGTAATCTAATATCATCTAATCTAATCTAAATTACCCATCAGACCTGATCCTGTGAGCATGACGGTGTCGGACTGTTTCAAAGAGGAGGGTGGAGTGGATGGGGGGAAGGTCATGGACAGGTCAAGGTGTTCCCCGGAACATTCTGTCCCTGATATTCTACGACATTCTACAAACCCCATTTCCGGAAAGTTCTGTCCCCGACATTCTATAACTGACATTCACTGGAACTTTCTGTCCCTGACATTCTATAACTGACACTCCCCAGAACGTTCTGTCCCTGACATTCTATAACTGACATTCCCCAGAACGTTCTGTCCCTGACATTCTATAACTGGCATTCCCCGGAACGTTCTGTCCCTGACATTCTATAACTGACATACCCCGGAACGTTCTGTCCCTGACGTTGTTTGTGAACGGCCGGACGTCAGTGAATTGAACAAACGATAAGATCCCGAGGGAAGAGATCCCGTTCCAGGGAGAAGGGGACACTGTTCCGAAGGCCCCTCAGGCAGTTAAAGTGGTGAATACGTTTTCCCTGCGTTTACATGTCTCCACGACACAGGATCGACCACAATTTAGACCAAAATACAGAAATTCCCAAACTCCGTTTGTCTTCAGGAAACTGGGAGAGAATCCTTCAGGATAGCAACGTTTCCACCCTCCGTATTAGGAACTGGAAAGGAGTGACCTGTGTCTGTTCTCGAGTGATCGAGTGTGTGGGAATGTTCTAGAAACCATCTATCCTTATGGATGTGTTTCTGTGTGTTTGGGGAGGGAGGGTTTCTTGTGGTTTATGTCACATTTTTGTCAGTAATTCAGACCTTCCCATCTGTGATTGCAGCTCCAATTATTTTAATAAATCCCTGAATTCAGGGACACATGTGAAAATCTCATTGGATCCACGATCAAACGGGTCCCTTTGCCTCCAGGCTGATGGATAATGGGTTTGTTTTCTTTCCTCATAGTTAACATCGTGACCATCCACGTCCTGCTTTATAAAGATTGTGGATTGTCTCCATGTGTCAGACGTTACCTGGGGGCCATGGCAGCGGCGGATCTCCTGGTCATTATCCTCGACCTGATTCTGAGACACATTCCCATTGTTTATAAGGAACAGTTTTATTTCCTGATGGACTCCGTCCCTGTGTGCAATATCCACGCCGCCCTGCTTTATGCAGCCTCTGACTGCTCTGTCTGGTTCACCGTCACTTTCACATTTGATCGGTTTGTGGCCATTTGTTGCCAGAAACTGAAAAGTAAATATTGCAGTGAGAAAACGGCAGCTGTGGTTCTGGGAGCAGTGACTGTGCTGAGCTGTTTAAAGAACATTTTCTGGTGTTTTATGCTCACGGCTTCGTATTGGCTGGAGAACGCCCCCTGGTTTTGTGAGATAATATTCAATGCTCGAGTCTCCAGTGTCTGGGCCACAATCGAGCTACTCCACCACATTCTAACCCCGTGTGTCCCATTTCTCCTGATTCTGCTGTTCAATGTTCTCACCGTCAGACACATTTTAGTGACCAGCAGAGCCCGCAGGAGACTCCGCGCTCACACCAATGGGGACGCTCAGTCTGACACAGAAATGAGAAACCGAAAAAAATCCATCATTTTACTGTTTGTGATCTCGGCCAATTTCATCCTGTTATGGTCAACGTTAATGGTTTATTCTATGTGGAGTCGGATATATAGGATTGGGTGCTTCTCTGTATATCTCCATCCCTTTGTGGTGGAACTGGGCTTCATATTGCAGCTCCTCAGTTGCTGCACAAACACCGCGATTTATGCCGTGACCCAGACTAAATTCAAGCAGCAGCTGAAGAATGTGCTGAAATATCCCTTCACCCAAATCCATCCATCCATCAAATTCCCTCATTTATCAATCCATCCGGGATTTTCTCATTTCAGTTCAGTGTTTCAGCGATGGAGCAGCCTGTCGCTATGGTAACAGACTGAGGGTAGCGCCGGTGTGTCCCTCCTTATCCCACAACAGGGTTGCAAAAAAACATTTCACTTTTTCTCACAACTCAGGGGCCAGTGAGAAAAGGCACCATCCCACTGACTGTATCCATCACTTCCATTTGTAACCAATAAAAATGTTGATTAAAGCGTGCCGAGCAGCAGAGTGACCGATGTTGTTGTCTGTCTTTGTGTTGGAGAAGCTGAGCTGGAGAGAGTCAGACACAGCCCCGAGTCCTGGTCCTCAGGGAAGGGGAGGGCACCGCGCCCTGAGCTCAGGATCCGGGTTTAACTCCCTCTGACCCCCCAACTCCAACCTGGCCTCACCATTTCCTCTCCCCCACTCTTTCTCCGCATTTCTCCCCCTCTCTCTGCACACTCACTCTTTCTCACCACCTCCCCCTTTCACTCTCCCTCTCCTCCCTCCCTCCCTCACACAGACACCCCCAACCCTGGCTTCTCCATCTGCCTCCACTCTTCCCTCTCACCCTCCCACTCACTCTCACTGTCCTGCGGTCGTTGTCTCTCTCCCACAATTCAGTCTCTACTCAATTTTCCCTTCCTCCCACATCTCACCCCAACCCCCCTATATGTCGCCTATGGGTCAGAGGGAGAGGGAAGGACCAGGGAGACAGAGTGTGTCAGAGAGAGAGAGAGGGAGGAACAGGAGGGAGAGAGATTCAGTCAGAGGCAAACCTCAGGGTTACTGCTTCGCTATCAACAGGACCCTCCTCACACTAACTGTGTCACTATCACCCTGACCATCTCACATTTACAATTTCACTATGAGCTGGACACACTCACACCTACGGCATCAATATCAGACTGAACCCTCACGCTTACAGCATCACTGCCACCCTGATCCCCTCACACTTACTGCGTCACTATCAGCCTGACCCCTCACACTTACTGCGTCAGTATCAACCTGTTCCCCTCACACTTACTGTGTCACTATCACCCTGACCCCCTCACACTTACTGTATCACTGTCACCCTGACCCGCTCACACTTACTGTATCACTGTCACCCTGACACCCTCACACTTACCGCGTCACTATCACCCTGACCCACTCACACTTACTGTATCACTGTCACCCTGACACCCTCACACTTACTGCGTCACTGTCACCCTGACCCCCTCACACTTATTGCTTCACTATCACCCTGAACCCCTCACACTTACTGTATCACTGTCACCCTGACACCCTCACACTTACTGCATCACTATCACCCTGACCCACTCACACTTACTGTATCACTGTCACCCTGACACCCTCACACTTACTGCGTCACTGTCACCCTGACCCCCTCACACTTATTGCTTCACTATCACCCTGAACCCCTCACACTTACTGTATCACTGTCACCCTGACACCCTCACACTTACTGCATCACTGTCACCCTGACCCCCTCACACTTATTGCTTCATTATCACCCTGACCCCCTCACACTTACTGTATCACTGTCACCCTGACCCCCTCACGCTTACTGTGTCACTGACACCCTGACACCCTCAAACTGACTGTGCCACTATCACCTGAACCCCCTTACACTTACGGCGTCACTTTCAGCTTGACCCCATCACACTTATTGCTTCACTATCACCCTGATCCGTCAGAGTTACAGCATCACTGTCAACTGGGCCCCCTCACACTTACTGCATCATGAACAGCCTTTTCCCCTTACACTTACTGCGTCACTTTAACACTGACCCCCTCACACTTACTGCGTCACTATCAGCCTGACCCCTCACACTTACTGCGTCACCATCACCCTAACCCCCTCACAGTGACTGCGTCACCGTCACCCTGACCCCCTCACACTTACTGCATCACTATCAGGCTGACCCCCATACAATTGCTGTGTCACTATCACCCTGACCCCATCACACATACTATGTCACTATCACCCTGACCCCCTTCACACTTACTGCGCCACTGTCACCCTGAACCACTCACACTCACTCCATCACCCTCACTCTGACCCCCTCACAAACACGCCATCACTGTCACCCTGACCTCTCATACACACTCGGATACCGTCACACTGACCCTTCACACTCACTCCATCACCGTCAACCGGATAACCTCACAATCGTCCATCACCCTCACCCTGACCCCCTCACACTCACTCCATCGCTGTCACACTGATCCCATCACACTCACTCCATCACCATCACACTGATCCCCTCACACTCACTTCATCACCGTCACCATGACCCTCTCACACTCACTCCATCACCATCATCCTGACCCCCTCACACTCCTCCAACAGTGTCACCCTGACCCCCCTCACACACACTCCGTCGCTGTCACACTGGTGCCCTCATACTCAATCCAACACCGTCACATTGATCCCCTCACACTCACTCCAACACAGTCACCTTGAACCCCTCACTCTCACAACATCACTGTCAATCTGACCCCCTCAGACTCACTCCATCAACGTCACCCTGACCCCTCACACTCACTCTATCACTGTCACCCTGACCCCTCACACTCACACTATCACCATCACCCTGACCCCCTCACCCTCACTCTATCACTGTCACCCTGACCCCTCTCACTCGCTCCATCACAGTCACCCTGACCCCTTCACACTCACTCCATCACCGTCATCCTGAACCTCTCACACTCACTCCATCACTGTCACCCTGACCCCCTCACACTCACTCCTTCACCGTCACTCTGACCCCCGCACTCTCACTCCATCATCGTCACCCTGAACCCCTCGCACTCACTCCATCACCGCCACCGTGACCCCCTCACACTCACTCCTTCACCGTCACTCTGACCCCCTCACTCTCACTCCATCATCGTCACCCTGAACCCCTCACATTCACTCCATCACTGCCACCGTGAACCCCTCACACTCATTTCATCAACGTCACACTGTCCCCCTCACACTCACTCATTCACTGTCACTCTGACCCCCTCACACTCACTCCATCACCGCTACCGTGACCCACTCACACTCACTCCATCACCGCCACCGTGGCCCCCTCATACTCATTGCATCAACGTCACCCTGACCCCCTCACACTCACTCCATCACTGCCACACTGACCCCCTCACTCTCACTCCATCATCGTCACCCTGAACCCCTCACACCCACTCCATCACTGTCACCCTGACCCCCTCACACACACTCCTTCACCGTCACTCTGACCCCTCACTCTCACTCCATCATCGTCACCCTGAACCCCTCACACTCACTCCATCACTGCCACCGTGAACCCCACACTCACTCCATCACCATTATCCTGACCCTCTCACACTCACTCCATCAGAGTCACCCTGACCCCTCACACTCATTGCATCAACGTCACCCTGACCCCCTCACACTCACTCCATCCCTGTCACCCTGACCCCCTCATACTCACTCCTTCACCGTCACTCTGACCCCCTCACTCTCACTCCATCATCGTCACCCTGAGCCCCTCACACTCACTCCATCACTGTCACCCTGACCCCCTCACACTCACTCCTTTACCGTCACTCTGACCCCCTCACTCTCACTCCATCATCGTCACCCTGAACCCCTCACACTCACTCCATCACCGCTACCGTGACCCCTTCACACTATCGCATCAACGTCACCCTGACACCCTCACACTCACTCCATCCCTGTCACACTTACCCCCTCACACTCACGCCATCACTGCCACACTGACCCCCTCACAGTCACTCCGTCACCCTCACCCTACCCCCTGACACACACTCCATCACCGTCACTCTGGTCCTCTCACACTCACTCCATCACCGACACCCTGAACCCATCACATTCTCTCCATCACCGTCACACTTACCCCTTACACTCACACTCTCACTGTCAACCCCTCATACTCAATCTGCCACTGTCACTCTGACTGCCTCACACTCAACCCATGACCATCACGAAGATCCTCTGACACTCACTCTATCACCGTCACCCAGACTCCCTCATACTCACTCCATCATCGTCACCCTGACCCCCTCACATTCACTCCATCACCATCATCCTGACCCTCTCACACTCACTCCATCAGAGTCACCCTGACCCCCTCACACTCACTCCATCACCATAATCCTGATCCCTCACACTCACTCCATCACAGTCACCCTGACCCCCTCACACTCACTCCTTCACCATCACCCTTAACCCCACACACACACTCCATCATTGTTATATTGTTCCCCTCACACACACTCCATCACCATCACATTGATCCCCTCACACTCACTCCATCAGCGCCACCCTGACCCCCTCATTCTCACATTATCACTGTCAAACTGAACCACTCAAACTCACTCCATCACCGTCACCGTGACCCTTCACACTCACTCCATCACACTCACCCTAACCCCTCACGCTCACTCCATCACCGTCACCCTGCCCCCTCACACTCACTCCATCACCGTCACCCTGACCACCTCACACACACTCCATCACCGTCATACTGATCCCCTCACATACCTTCCATCACTGTCACCCTGACCCCTCAAACTCGCACCATCATCCTCACGCTGACCTACTCAGTCTCACTCCATCACCCTCAATCTGACACTCTCACACTCACTCCAACACTGTCACGCTGGCCCTCACACAGTCACTGCATCACTGTCACCCTGAAACCCTCACACTCGCGCCATCACCATCACCCTGAACCCCTCACACTCACTCCATCACTGTCATCCCCTCATACTCATTCTGCCATTGTCACTCTAACCCCCTCACACTCACTCCTTCACCGTCACCCTGATCCTCTCACACTCATTCCATCACCGTCACACTTACCCCGCTCACATTCACAGCATCACTGTCAACTCCTCACACTTAATCTGTCACTGTCACTCTGACACCCTCACACTCACTCCATCATGGTCACCCTGACCCTCTCACACTCACTCCATCACTGTCACCCTGACCCCCTCTCTCACTTCTTCACAGTCACCCTGACCCCCTCACATTCACTCCATCTTCGTCACCCTAATCCACACACACACACTCCATCATCCTCACCCTGCCTCCCTCACACTCACTCCATCATCCTCAACCTGACCCCCTCACAAACACTCCTTCACCATCACCCTGACCCCCTCACACTCACTCCATCACAGTCACCCTGACCCCCTCACACTCACTCCATCACCCTAATCCACTCACACACACTCCATCATCCGCACCCTGCCTCCCTCACACTCACTCCATCATCCTCAACCTGACCCCCTCACAAACACTCCTTCACCATCACACTGACCCCCTCACACTCACTCCATCACTGTCACCCTGACCCCCTCACACTCACTTCTTCACCGTCACTCTGACCCCCTCACTCTCACTCCATTATCGTCACCCTGAACCCCGCACACTCACTCCATCACTGTCACCCTGACCCGCTCACACTCACTCCATCACTGCCACCGTGACTCGCTCACACTCACTCCATCACCGCCACCATGACCCCCTCACACTCATTGCATCAACGTCACCCTGACCCCCTCACACTCACTACATCCCTGTTACACTTACCCTCTCACACTCACTCCGTCACCCTCACCCTAACCCCTGACACTCACTCCATCACCGTCACCCTGAACCAATCACATTCACTCCATCACAGTCACACTGATCCCCACACACTCACTCCATCACCATCACCCTGATCCTCTCACACTCACTCCATCACCAACACCCTGAACCCATCACATTCTCTCCATCACCGTCACACTTATCCCTCACGCTCACTCCATTACTGTCAACCCCTCACACTCAATCTGCCACTGTCACGCTGACCGCCTCACACTCAACCCATCACCGTCATGAAGATCCTCTCACACTCACTCCATCACTGTCACCCTGATCACCTCACACTCACTCCATCACTGTCATCCTGACCCTCTCCCACTCACTCCATGTCTGACACCCTGACCCCTCATGCTCATTCCATCATTGTCACCCTGACCCCCAACACTCACTCTATCACCGTCACCCTGACCCCCTCTCTCACTCCATCTCTGTCACCCTGAAACCCTCAAACTCACTCCATCTCTGTCACCCTGACAGCCTCACACTCACTCCATTACCGTCTCCCTGACCCCCTCACACTCAGGCGATCCCAGTCACACTGCACCATCACACTCACTCGGTCACCTTCACCCTGATTCTCTCATACTCACTCACCGTCACCCTGACCCACTCACTCACACAATCTCCATTACACTGACTCCATTAAACTCACTCCGTCAGTGTCAAACTGATAACTTCACACTCACACCATCACCGTCAAACCGACACCATCACACTCATTCCATCACCGTCACCCTGACCCATTCACACTCACTCCATCACCGTCACCCGGACCCTCTCACACTTACTCCATTTCCATCACACTGACCCCCTCACACTCACTCCATCAACATCACCCTGACCCCCTCACACTCAGTCTATCACCGTCACCCAGACCTCCTCACACTCACTCCATCACCGTCACCCTGACATCCTCACAATCACTCCATCATCGTCACCCTGACCCCCTCACACTCACTCATTCACCAACACCCTGACCCCCAGACATTCACTCCATCACAGTCACCCTGATCCACTCACACACACTCCATCACTGTCACACTCATTCACTCACACTCACTCCATCACCGACACACTGATGCCTCACACTCACTCCATCATCGTCACCATGACAGTCTCACATTCACTCCATCAGAGTCACCCTGATCCACTCACACTCACTACATCACAGACACCCTGATCTCCTCACACTCATTCCATCTCCGTCACACTGACCCCCTCACACACACCCCATCACCGTCACCATGACACTCTCACACTCAATGCATCACCGTCACACTGACCACTCACACTCACTCCATCAACTTCACACTGATCCCGACACACTCACTCCATCACCATCACGCTGACCCCCTCACACTCACTCCATCACCACCACCGTGACCCCCTCACACTCACTCCATCCCATCACCATGACAGTCTCACACTCACTCCATCAGAGTCACCCTGATCCACTCACACTCACTACATCACAGACACCCTGATCTCCTCACACTAATTGCATCAACGTCACCCTGGCGCCCTCACACTTACTGCATCCCCATCACACTTAGCCGCCCACACTAACTCCATCACTGTCACCCAGACTGTCCCATTCTCACTCTATCACGATCACCCTCATCCCCTCACACTCCATATTCCTCATCCTGACCATCTCACACTCACTCTATCATCCTCACCCTGACCCCCTCACGCTGATTCCATCAACCTCACCCTGACCACCTCACACTCCCTCCAACATCTTCACACTGACCCCCACACACTCACTCCATCACAGTCACCCTGATCCACTCACACTCACTCCATCACTGTCACACTCATCCCCTCACACTCACTCCATCACCGACGCACTGATGTCTCACACTCACTCCATCACCGCCACCATGACACTCTCACACTCACTCCATCAGAGTCACCCTGATCCACTCACACTCATTCCATCTCCGTCACACTGACCCCCTCACACACACCCCATCACCGTCACCATGACAGTCTCACACTCACTGCATCACCGTCACACTGACCACTCACACTCACTCCATCAACTTCACACTGATCCCGACACACTCACTCCATCACCATCACCCTGACCCCCTCACACTCACTCCATCACCACCACTGTGACCCCCTCACACGCACTCCATCACTGTCACCCTGACTCCCTGACATTCACTCCATCACCGTCACCATGAACTCCTCAAACTCACTCCATTACCGTGACCCAGACCCCCTCACATTCACTCCATCACTGTCACCCTGACCCCCTCACACTCACTCCATCACTGTCACCCTGACCCCCTCACATTCACTCCATCACTATCACCCTGACCACCTAAAACTCACTCCATCACCATCATCCTGACCCCCTCACACACACTCCATCACTGTCACCCTGACCGCCTAAAACTCACTCCATCACGGTCACCCTGCCCCCCTCACACTCATGCCATCTGCGTCACCCTGACCACCTCACACTCAATCCGTCACCCTCATCTTGACCCCCTCACACTCACTCCTTCACCATCATCCTGACCCCGTCACACTCACTCCATCATCGTCACCCTGACCCCCTCACACTCACTCAATCGCCACCAACATGACCCCCTCACATTCACTCCATCACCGTCACCCTGACCCCCTCACAATCACTCCACCAACATTACATTGAAAATCCCACCCTCACTCCATCACCATCACGCTGATCCCCTCACATTCACTCCATCACCGTCACCATGACCGCCTCACACTCATTGCATCAACGTCACCCTGACCCCCTTACACTTACTCCATCACTGTCACACTGGCCCCCTCACACTCATTCCGTCACCCTCACCCTGACTCCCCACACACTCACTCCATCACCATCACACTGATCCTCTCACCCTCTCTCCATCAGTTTCACACTCATCCCCCACACTCACTCCATCACTGTCACCCAGACTGCCTCATTCTCACTCTATCACCATCACCCTCACCCCCTCACACTCACTCCATCATCTTCACACTGACCCCCTCACACTCACTCAATCACAGTCACCCTGATCCACCCACATTCACTTCATCACTGTCACACTCATCCCCTCACACTCACTCCATCACCATCACCATGACACTCTCACAATCACTCCATCAGAGTCACCCTGATCTCCTCACATTCACTCCATCACCACCACCGTGACACCCTCACATTCACTCCATCACCATCACCCTGACACCCTCACACTCACTCCATCACAGTCACACTGACCCCCTCAAACTCACGCCATCACGTTCACCATGACACTCTCACACTCACTGCATCACCGTCACACTGACCCCTCACAATCACTCCATCAACTTCACACTGATCCCGACGCACTCACTCCATCACCATCACCCTGATGCTCTCACTCACACCTTTACCATCACCGTGACTGCCTCACACTCACTCCATCACTACCTCCCTGACCCTCTCACACTCGCATCATCACCATCACCCTGACACCCACACACTCACTTCCTCACCCTCACACTGACCCCCTCAGATGCACTACATCACTGTCACCCTCACCCCCTCACACTCACACCATCACCGTCACCCTGACCCCCTCACACTCATTCCATCACTGTCACCCTGACATCCTCACAATCACTCCATTATCGTCACCCTGAACCCCTCACACTCACTCCATCACCGTCACCCTGACCTCCGCACACTCACTTCATCATCGTCATCCTGACCACTCATACTCACTCCATCAATTTCACACTGATCCCGACACACTCACTCCATCACCATCACCCTGACCCCCTCACACTCACTCCATCACCACCACAGTGACACCCCCGCATTCACTCCATCACCATCACCCTGACTCCCTCACACTCACTCAATCACCGCCACCGTGACCCTATCACACCCTCTCCACCACCGTCACCATGAACCCCTCACACTCATTGTATCAACGTCACCCTGGCCCCCTCACACTTACTCCATCCCCGTCACACTTACCCCCCACACTCACTCCATCACTGTCACCCAGACTGTCCCATTCTCACTCTATCACGATCACCCTCATCCCCTCACACTCACTCCATATTCCTCACCCTGATCAACTCACCCTCACTCAATCATACACACCCTGACCCCCTCGCACTCATTCCATCATCCTCACCCTGACCACCTCACACTCACTCCAACATCTTCACACTGTCCCCCACACACTCACTCCATCACAGTCACCCTGATCCACTCACACTCACTCCATCACTGTCACACTCATCCCCTCACACTCACTCCATCACCGACACATTGATGTCTCACACTCACTCCATCACCATCACCATGACACTCTCACACTCATTCCATCACTGTCACCCTGACATCCTCACAATCACTCCATTATCGTCACCCTGAACCCCTCACACTCACTCCATCACCGTCACCCTGACCTCCGCACACTCACTTCATCATCGTCACCCTGACCACTCATACTCACTCCATCAACTTCACACTGATCCCGACACACTCACTACATCACCATCACCCTGACCCCCTCACACTCACTCCATCACCACCACCGTGACACCCCCGCATTCACTCCATCACCAACACCCTGACTCCCTCACACTCACTCCATCACCACCACCGTGACACCCCCGCATTCACTCCATCACCATCACCCTGACTCCCTCACACTCACTCAATCATCGCCACCGTGACCCTATCACACCCTCTCCACCACCGTCACCATGAACCCCTCACACTCATTGTATCAACGTCACCCTGGCCCCCTCACACTTACTCCATCCCCGTCACACTTACCCCCCACACTCACTCCATCACTGTCACCCAGACTGTCCCATTCTCACTCTATCACGATCACCCTCATCCTCTCACACTCACTCCATATTCCTCACCCTGACCAACTCACCCTCACTCAATCATCCACACCCTGACCCCCTTGCACTCATTCCATCATCCTCACCCTGATCCACTCACACTCATTCCATCTCCGTCACACTGACCCCCTCACACACACCCCATCACCGTCACCATGACAGTCTCACACTCACTGCATCACCGTCACACTGATCACTCACACTCACTCCATCAACATCACACTAATCCCGACACACTCACTCCAACACCATCACCTTGACCCCCTCACACTCACTCCCTCATCACCACCGTGACCCCCTCACACGCACTCCATCACCATCACCCTGACTCCCTCACATGCACTCCATCACCGTCACCATGACTACCTAAAACTCACTCCATCACCATCACCCTGACCCCCTCACACTCACTCCATCACTGTCACCCTGACCCCCTCACATTCACTTCATCACTGTCACCCTGACCACCTAAAACTCACTCCAGCACCATCACCCTGGCCCCCTCACACTCACTCCATCACTGTCACCCTGACATCCTCACATTCACTCCATCACTGTCACCCCGACCACCTTAAACTCACTCCATCACCATCACCCTGACCCCATCACACTCACTCCATCACTGTCACCCTGACCCCCTAACACTCACTCGCTCACCATCAGCCTGACCCCCTCACACTCACTCCATCACTGTCACCCTGACCCCCTCACATTCACTTCATCACTGTCACCCTGACCACCTAAAACTCACTCCATCACCATCACCCTGGCCCCCTCACACTCACTCCATCACGGTCACCCTGACCTCCTCACATTCACTCCATCACTGTCACCCTGACCACCTTAAACTCACTCCATCACCATCACCCTGACCCCGTCACACTCACTCCATCACTGTCACCCTGACCCCCTAACACTCACTCGCTCACCATCAGCCTGACCCCCTCACACTCACTCCATCACCGTCACCCCGACCCCCCCACACTCATGTCATCTGCGTCACACTGACCCCTCACACTCACTCCATCACCATCTCCTTGACCCCCTCACAATCACTCCATCACCGTCATCCTGAATCCCTCACACTCACTTCTTCACCATCACCCTGACCCCCTCACACTCACTCCATCATCGTCACACTGACCCCCTCACACTCAATCCATCATCTTCACACTGACCCCCGCACAATCTCTACATCACCATCACACTCACTCAATCGCCACCAACATGTCCCCTCACATTCACTCCATCACCGTCACCCTGACCCCCTCGCAATCACTCCACCAACATTACATTGAAAATCCCACCCTCACTCCATCACCATCACACTGATCCCCTCACATTCACTCCATCACCATCACACTGGCCCCCTCACACTCACTCCATCATCCTCACCCTGACCCCCTCACACTCATTCCGTCACCCTCACCCTGACTCCCCACACACTCACTCCAACACCATCACACTAATCCTCTCACCCTCTCTCCATCAGCATCACACTCATCTCCCACACTCACTCCATCACTGTCACCCAGACTGCCTCATTCTCACTCTATCACCATCACCCTCATCCCCTCACACTCACTCCATCATCTTCACACTGACCCCCTCACACTCACTCAATCACAGTCACCCTGATCCACCCACATTCACTCCATCACTGTCACACTCATCCCCTCACACTCACTCCATCGCCATCACACTGACGCCTCACACTCACTCCACCACCATCACCATGACACTCTCACACTCTCTCCATCAGAGTCACCCTGATGTCCTCACACTCACTCCATCCCCACCGCCCTGACCCCCTCAAAATCATTCCATCACCGTGACCATGACCACTTCACACTCACTCTATCCCCACCGCCCTGACCCCCACACTCTCACTCAATCACAGTCACCCTGATCCACCCACATTCATTCCATCACTGTCACACTCATCCCCACACACTCACTCCATCACCATCTCCTTGACCCCCTCACAATCACTCCATCACCGTCATCCTGAATCCCTCACACTCACTTCTTCACCATCACCCTGACCCCCTCACACTCACTCCATCATCGTCACACTGACCCCCTCACACTCAATCCATCATCTTCACACTGACCCCCGCACAATCTCTACATCACCATCACACTCACTCAATCGCCACCAACATGTCCCCTCACATTCACTCCATCACCGTCACCCTGACCCCCTCACAATCACTCCACCAACATTACATTGAAAATCCCACCCTCACTCCATCAACATCACACTGATCCCCTCACATTCACTCCATTACCATCACCATGACCCGCTCACACTCATAGCATCAACGTCACCCTGACCTCCTTACACTTACTCCATCACTGTCACACTGGCCCCCTCACACTCACTCCATCATCCTCACCCTGACCCCCTCACACTCATTCCGTCACCCTCACCCTGACTCCCCACACACTCACTCCAACACCATCACACTAATCCTCTCACCCTCTCTCCATCAGCATCACACTCATCTCCCACACTCACTCCATCACTGTCACCCAGACTGCCTCATTCTCACTCTATCACCATCACACTCATCCCCTCACACTCACTCCATCATCTTCACACTGACCCCCTCACACTCACTCAATCACAGTCACCCTGATCCACCCACATTCACTCCATCACTGTCACACTCCTCCCCTCACACTCACTCCATCGCCATCACACTGACGCCTCACACTCACTCCACCACCATCACCATGACACTCTCACACTCTCTCCATCAGAGTCACCCTGATGTCCTCACACTCACTCCATCCCCACCGCCCTGACCACCACACTCTCACTCAATCACAGTCACCCTGATCCACCCACATTCATTCCATCACTGTCACACTCATCCCCACACACTCACTCCATCACCGTCACACTCATCCCCTCACACTCACTCCATCACCGTCACATTCATCCCCTCACACACACTCCATCACCGTCACCATGACACTCTCACACTCACACTATCAGAGTCACCCTGATCTCCTCACACTCACTCCATCCCCAACGCCCTGAACCCCTCAAAATCATTGCATCACCGTGACCATGACCCCCTCACACTCACTCCATCCCCACCACCCTGTCCCCCTCACACTCACTCAATCACCGCCACCGTGACCCTCTCACACCCACTCCACCACCGTCAACATGAAACCCTCACACTTATTGTATCAACGTCACCCTGGCCCCCTCACACTTACTCCATCCCCATCACACTTACCCCCACACTCACTCCATCACTGTCACCCAGACTGTCCCATTCTCACTGTATCACGATCACCCTCATCCCCTCACACTCACTCCATATTCCTCACCCTGACCAACTCACCCTCACTCATTCATCCACACCCTGACCCCCTCGTACTCATTCCATCATCCTCACCCTGACCACCTCACACTCACTCCAACATCATCACACTGTCCCCCACACACTCACTCCATCACAGTCACCCTGATCCACTCACACTCACTTCATCACTGTCACACTCATCCCCTCACACTCACTCCATCACCGACACATTGATGTCTCACACTCACTCCATCACCATCACCATGACACTCTCACACTCAGTCCATCAGAGTCACCCTGATCCACTCACACTCATTCCATCTCCGTCACACTGACCCCCTCACACACACCCCATCACCGTCACCATGACAGTCTCACACTCACTGCATCACCGTCACACTGATCACTCACACTCACTCCATCAACTTCACACTGATCCCGACACACTCACTCCAACACCATCACCTTGACCCCCTCACACTCACTCCCTCACCACCACCGTGACCCCCTCACACGCACTCCATCACCATCACCCTGACTCCCTCACATGCACTCCATCACCGTCACCATGACCCCCTCACACTCACTCCATCACTGTCACCCTGACCCCCTCACATTCACTCATCACTGTCACCCTGACCACCTAAAACTCACTCCATCACCATCACCCTGGCCCCCTCACACTCACTCCATCATTGTTACCCTGACATCCTCACATTCACTCCATCACTGTCACCCTGACCACCTTAAACTCACTCCATCACCATCACCCTGACCCCGTCACACTCACTCCATCACTGTCACCCTGACTCCCTAACACTCACTCGCTCACCATCAGCCTGACGCCCTCACACTCACTCCATCACTGTCACCCTGACCCCCTCACATTCACTTCATCACTGTCACCCTGACCACCTAAAACTCACTCCATCACCATCACCCTGGCCCCCTCACACTCACTCCATCACTGTCACCCTGACCTCCTCACATTCACTCCATCACTGTCACCCTGACCACCTTAAACTCACTCCATCACCATCACCCTGACCCCGTCACACTCACTCCATCACTGTCACCCTGACCCCCTAACACTCACTCGCTCACCATCAGCCTGACCCCCTCACACTCACTCCATCACCGTCACCCCGACCCTCCCCCACACTCATGTCATCTGCGTCACACTGACCCCTCACACTCACTCCATCACCATCTCCTTGACCCCCTCACAATCACTCCATCACCGTCATCCTGAATCCCTCACACTCACTTCTTCACCATCACCCTGACCCCCTCACACTCACTCCATCATCGTCACACTGGCCCCCTCACACTCAATCCATCATCTTCACACTGACCCCTGCACAATGTCTACATCACCATCACCCTGACCCCCTCACACTCACTCAATCGCCACCAACATGTCCCCTCACATTCACTCCATCACCGTCACCCTGACCCCCTCACAATCACTCCACCAACATTACATTGAAAATCCCACCCTCACTCCATCACCATCACACTGATCCCCTCACATTCACTCCATCACCGTCACCATGACCCGCTCACACTCATAGCATCAACGTCACCCTGACCTCCTTACACTTACTCCATCACTGTCACACTGGCCCCCTCACACTCTCTCCATCATCCTCACCCTGACCCCCTCACACTCATTCCGTCACCCTCACCCTGACTCCCCACACACTCACTCCAACACCATCACACTAATCCTCTTACCCTCTCTCCATCAGCAAAACACTCATCTCCCACACTCACTCCATCACTGTCACCCAGACTGCCTCATTCTCACTCTATCACCATCACCCTCACCCCCTCACACTCACTCCATCATCTTCACACTGACCCCCTCACACTCACTCAATCACAGTCACCCTGATCCACCCACATTCACTCCATCACTGTCACACTCATCCCCTCACACTCACTCCATCGCCATCACACTGACGACTCACACTCACTCCATAACCATCACCATGACACTCTCACACTCTCTCCATCCGAGTCACCCTGATCTCCTCACACTCACTCCATCCCCACCGCCCTGACCCCCTCAAAATCATTCCATCACAGTGACCATGACCACCTCACACTCACTCCATCACAGTCACACTGACCCCCTCACACTCACTCCATCACAGTCACACTGACCCCCTCACACTCACCCCATCACGTTCACCATGACACTCTCACACTCACTGCATCACCGTCACACTGACCCCTCACACTCACTCCATCAACTTCACACTGATCCCGACGCACTCACTCCATCACCATCACCCTGACGCTCTCACTCACTCCTTTACCATCACCGTGACCCCCTCACACTCACTCCATCACTGCCTCCCTGACCCTCTCACACTCGCATCATCACCATCACCCTGACACCCACACACTCACTTCATCACCCTCACACTGACCCCCTCAGATGCACTACATCACTGTCACCCTCACCCCCTCACACACACTCCATCACCGTCACCCTGACCCCCTCACACTCATTCCATCACTGTCACCCTGACATCCTTACACTCACTCCATTATCGTCACCCTGAACCCCTCACACTCACTCCATCACCGTCACCCTGACCTCCGCACACTCACTCCATCATCGTCACCCTGGCCACTCACACTCACTCCATCAACTTCACACTGATCCCGACACACTCACTCCATCACCACCACCGTGACACCCCCGCATTCACTCCATCACCATCACCCTGACTCCCTCACACTCACTCAATCACCGCCACCGTGACCCTCTCACACCCTCTCCACCACCGTCACCATGAAACCCTCACACTCATTGTATCAACGTCACCCTGGCCCCCTCACACTTACTCCATCCCCGACACACTTACCCCCCACACTCACTCTATCACTGTCACCCAGACTGTCCCATTCTCACTCTATCACGATCACCCTCATCCCCTCACACTCACTACATATTCCTCACCTTGACCAACTCACACTCACTCAATCATCCACACCCTGACCCCCTCGTACTCATTCCATCATCCTCACCCTGACCACCTCACACTCACTCCAACATCTTCACACTGTCCCCACACACTCACTCCATCACAGTCACCCTGATCCACTCACACTCACTCCATCACTGTCACACTCATCCCCTCACACTCACTCCATCACCGACACATTGATGTCTCACACTCACTCCATCACCATCACCATGACACTCTCACACTCAGTCCATCAGAGTCACCCTGATCCACTCACACTCATTCCATCTCCGGCACACTGACCCCCTCACACACACCCCATCACCGTCACCATGACAGTCTCACACTCACTGCATCACCGTCACACTGATCACTCACACTCACTCCATCAACTTCACACTGATCCCGACACACTCACTCCAACACCATCACCTTGACCCCCTCACACTCACTCCCTCACCACCACCGTGACCCCCTCACACGCACTCCATCACCATCACCCTGACTCCCTCACATGCACTCCATCACCGTCACCCTGACCACCTAAAACTCACTCCATCACCATCACCCTGGCCCCCTCACACTCACTCCATCACCGCCTCCCTGACCCTCTCACACTCGCATCATCACCATCACCGACACCCTCACACTCACTTCCTCACCCTCACACTGACCCCCTCAGATGCACTACATCACTTTCACCCTCACCCCCTGTCACTCACTCCATCGCCGTCACCCTGACACCCTCACACTCATTCCATCACTGTCACCCTGACATCCTCACACACACTCCAGTATCCTCACCCTGACCCCCTCACACTCATGCCATCTGTGTCACACTGACTCCCTCACACTCACTCCATCACCATCCACCTGACCCTCTCACACACACTCATTCACCATCACCCTGACCGACTCACACTCGCTCTATCTCTGTCACACTGACTCCTTTAAACTCACTCTGTCAGTGTCACACTGACACACTCACATTCACTCCATCACCATCACACTGAACCCCTCACACTCACTCCATCACCACCACCGTGACCCCCTCACATTCACTCCATCACCGCCTCCCTGACCCTCTCACACTCGCTTCATCACCATCACCCTGACACCCTCACACTCACTCCATCACTCTCTCCCTAACCCCTCACACTCACTCAGTCAGCACCACCCTGATTCCCTCACGCTTACTCCTTCACTGTCTCTCTGTCCCCCTCACACTCGCTCCATCACCATCTCCTGACCCCCTAACACTCACGCAATCCCTGTCACACTGCACCCTCATACTCATTTGGTCAACGCCACCCTGATTCCTTCACACTCACTTCGTCAACGTCTCACTGACACCCTCACACTCACATCCTCTCTGTCACACGGACCCCCTCACACTCACTCTATCATCCTCACCCTGATCCCCTCACACTCACTCGGTCACCGTCACCCTGATTCCCTCACTCACTCCATCCCCGTCTCCCTGTCTCCCTCACACTCACTCCATCACTGTCACCATTACACCCTCCCAACTCGCTCCAACACCATCTCCTGACCCCCTCACACTCACGCGATCCCAGTCACACTGCATCCTCACACTCACTCGGTCAATGTCTCCCTGACACCCTCACACTCACACCCTCTCCGTCACACTGACCCCCTCACTCTCACTGCATCACCGTCATCCTGACCCTCTCACACTCACTCCATCACCGTCACCCTGACCCACTCAGCCTCACGTTATCTCATCACACTGACCCCCTCACACTCACTGCATCACCCACTCCCTGACCCCCTCACACTCATGCGATCCAGTAACCCTGATCCACTCACACGCACTCCATCACTGTCACACTCATCTCCCCACATTCACTCCATCCCCACCGCCCTGACCTCCTCACACTTATTCCATCAGAGTCACCATGACCCCCTCACACTCACTCCAACACCATCTCCTGACCCCCTCACACTCACGCGATCCCAGTCGCACTGCACCCTCACACTCACTCGGTCAACGTCACCCTGATTCCCTCACACTCACTTGGTCAACGTCTCCCTGACACGTCACACTCACACTTTCTCCGTCACACTGAGCCCCTCACACTCACTGCATCACCGTTATCCTGACCCTCTCGCACTCACTCCATCAACTTCGCACTGAACCCCCACACTCACTCCATCCCTCTCACCGTGACCCCCTCACACTCAGTCCATCACCGTCTCCCTGAACCCCTCACATTCACACGATTACGATAACACTGAACCTCTCACACTCACTGGGTCGCCATCACTCTGATTCCCTCACACTCACTCCATCACCGTCACCATGACCTCCTCAAACTCACTCCATTACCGTGACCCAGACCCCCTCACACTCACTCCATCCCCTTCAAACTGACCCCCTTACCCTCTCTTCATCAGCATTACACTCATCCCCCACACTCACTCCATCACCGTCACCCTGACTCCCCTCACACTCACTCTATCATCCTCACCCTGACCCCCTCACACTCACTCCATCAATTTCACCTTGACCTTCTCACACTCACTCTATCATCCTCACTCTGACCCCCTCACACTCACTCCTTCAACCTCACACTGACCCGTCACACTCACTCCATCACCATCACCCTGATAGCCTCACAAACACTCCTTCACCATCACCCTGACTACCTCACAATCACTCCATCAGTGTTACCCTGCCTCCCTCACACCAACTCCATAATCCTCAACCTGACGCAGTCACAAACACTCCTTCACCATCACCCTGACCCCCTCACACTCACTCCATCAATGTCTCCCTGAACCCCTCACACTCACTCCTTCACCGTCACCCTGACACACTCACACTCACTCCATCACTATCACCATGACTCCAATCCATTCTCTCCATCAGTGTCGCCCTGACCTCCTCACAATCACTCTATCAGTGTCACCCTGACCACCTCACACTCACTCCATCACCATCACCCTGACCCAGTCACATACACTCCATCATCCTCACCCTGCCTCCCTCACACTCACTCCATCATCCTCAACCTGAGCCCCTCACACACACTCCTTCACCATCACCCTGACCCCCTCACACTCACTCCAACACCGTCTCCCTGACCCTCTCACTATCGCTCCATCACCATCACCCTGACTCCCTCACACTCACTCCAACACTGTCACCATGACTTCCATAAACTCACTTCATTACCGTGACCCAGACCCCTTCACATTCACTCCATCCCATTCAAACTGACCCCCTCACCCTCTCTCCATCAGCATTACACTCATCCCCCACACTCACTCCATCACCGTCACCCTGACCCCCTCACACTCACTCTATCATCCTCACCCTGAGCCCCTCACACTCACTCCATTAATTTCACCTTGGCCCCCTCACACTCACTGTATCATCCTCACCCTGACCCCCTCACACTCACTCCATCATCCTCACCCTGACCACCTCACATTCACTCCATCATCCTCACACTGACCCCTCACACTCACTCTATCATCCTCACCCTGCCCCTCTCACACTCACTCCATCATCCTCACCCTGACCACCTCACATTCACTCCATCATCCTCACACTGAACTCCTCACACTCACTCTGTCATCATCACCCTGACCCCCTCACAAACACTCCTTCACCATCACCCTGACTCCCTCACACACAGTCCATCAGTGTCAGCCTGACCTCCTCACATTCACTCCTTTACCGTCACCCTGATCCACTCACAAACACTCCTTCACCATCCCCTGACCCCCTCACACTCACTCAGTCACCACCACCCTGATTCCCTCACACTCACTCGTTCACCGTCACCCTGACACTCTCACACTCACTCCATCACTATCACCATGACTCCATTCCATTCGCTCCATCAGTGTCACCCTGACCTCCTCACAATCACTCCATCAGGGCCACCCTGACCGCCTCACACTCATTCCATCACCATCACCCTGACCCCCTCACACTCACTCCCTCACCGTCACCCTGACCCCCCCACACACACTCACTTCAACACCATCAAACTGATCCCCTCACCCACACTCCATCACTGTCACCCAGTCCGCCTCACACTCACACCATCAACCTCACACCGCCTCCTCACACTCACTCCATCATCCTCACCCCCTCCCCCTCACACTCACTCCATCACAGTCACCCTGATCCCCTCACACTCACTCCATCACAGTCGCCATGATCCCCTCACACTCACTCCATCATAATCACCCTGACCTCCTCACCCTCACTCCATCACCATCAAACTGACCCCCTCACACTCACTCCATCATCGTTACCCTTACCCCCACACCCTCACATCATCTGCATCACACTGACACACTCACACTCACTACATCACCATCACTCTGACCCGCTCACACTCATTCCATCACCATCACCCTGACCCCGACACGCTCACTCCTTTTCCATCACACTGACACCCTCACACTCACTCCATCTCCCTCACACTGACCCCCTCAGATACAATATGTCACTGTCACATTGACCCCCTCACACTCACTCCATCACCGTCACCCTGACCTCCTCACCCCCACTGCATCACTGACACACTGACAACCTCACACTCACTCCATCAACATCACACTGACCCCCTCACACTCACTCCTTTACCTCACCCTGGCCCCCTCACAATCACATGATCCCAGTCACACTGCTCCTTCACACTCACTCAGTCAATGTCAGTCTATTCCTTCACACACACTTCGTCAACGTCTCGCTGACACCCTCACACTCACACCCTCTCCGTCGCACTGACCCCCTCACTCTGACTCCATCACCGTTACACTGACCCCCTCGCACTCACACCATCGCCTTCACCCTGATCCCCTCACAGTCACTCCATTACCGTCAACATATCCCCTCACACTCACATCATCACGGTCACCCTCCCCCTCTGACACTCACTCTATCTCAATAACACTGAACACCTCACATACACACAATTTACCTCACCCTGACCCCCTCACACTCACTCCATCACCCTCGGCCTGACCCATTCAAACTCACACCATCTGCATCACATTGACCCACTCACACTCACTCTATCACCGTCACTCTGACCCCCTCACCCTCACTCCATCACCGTCACCCTGACACCCTCACACTCACACCATCACCTTCAACCTGACCCCCTCGCACTCACGCCATCACCGTCACCCTGACCCCCTCACATTCACTCCATCACCGTCATCCTGACCTTCTCACAATCACTCCATCAACATCACCCTGATCCCATCACACTCACTATATCACCATCACCCTAACTCCCTCACATTCACTCCATCAGTGTCACCATGACCCTCTCACATTCACTCCATCACCGTCACCCTGACCCTCTCACACTCACCCAATCGCAGTCACACTGCTCCTTGACAATCACTCGGTCAACGTCAGCCTGATTCTCTCACACTCACTCCATCACCGTCACCTTGACGCCCTCAAAATCACACCATCTCCGTGAAACTGACCCTCTCATACTCACTCCATCACCGTGACACTGACCTCCTTGCACTCACACCATCGCCTTCACCCTGATCCCCTCACACTCACTCCATCAACGTCACACTCATCCCCTCACACTCACTCCATCATGATCACACTGACCGCCTCACACTCACTCCTTCACCGTCACCCTGACCCCCTCACCCTCACTCCATCACCGTCAAACTGACCCCCTCACACTCACTCAAACACCATCACCCTGACACCCTCACACTCTCAACATCACCGTCACCATGGCCCCCTCAACTCGCTCCATCACCGTTCCCGGATCCCCTCACACTCACACTCACTTCATCACCGTCACACTGACCTCCTCACACTCACTCCATCACCGTCACCCTGACTCCCTCCTACTCACTTCATCACTGTCACATTGACTCCTCAGACTCACTCCATCACCATCACCCTGACATCCTCACACTCACTCCATCATCGTCACCCTTTCCCCCTCACACTCACTCCATCACCGTCACACTGACCCCGACATACTAACACCATCACCATCACACTCATCCCCTCACACTCACTCGATCACCATCAAACCGACCCCCTCACACTCACTCCATCACCGTCACCCTGACCCCCTGACACTCACTCTTTCACCGTCACCCTGACATCCTCACAAACACTCCATCATCGTCACCCTGTCCCCCTCACACTCACTCCATCACCTTCACCCTGACCTCCTCACCCCCATGCCATCACCGTCACACTCATCCCCTCACGCTCACTCCATCACCGTCATCCTGACCGCCTCACACCCTACTGCGTCACCCTCACCGTGACCCCCCACACTCACTCCTTTACCGTCACCCTGACCTCCTCACCCTCACTCCATCACTGTCAAACTGACCCCCTCACACTCACTAAAACACCATCAGCCTGACCCCCTCACACTCACTCCATCACCGTCACCTTGACGCCCTCAAAATCACACCATCTCCGTGAAACTGACCCTCTCATACTCACTCCATCACCGTGACACTGACCTCATCGCACTCACACCATCACCTTCACCCTGATCCCCTCACACTCACTCCATCACCGTCACACTCATCCCCTCACACTCACTCCATCATGATCACCCTGACCGCCTCACATTCACTCCTTCGCCGTCACCCTGACCCCCTCACCCTCACTCCATCACCGTCAAACTGACCCCCTCACAGTCACTCAAACACCATCACCTTGACACCCTCACACTCGCACCATCACCGTCACCATGGCCCCCTCAACTCGCTCCATCACCGTTCCCGGATCCCCTCACACTCACACTCACTTCATCACCGTCACACTGACCTCCTCACACTCACTCCATCACCGTCACCCTGACTCCCTCATACTCACTTCATCACCGTCACATTGACCCCTCAGACTCACTCCATCACCATCACCCTGAAATCCTCACACTCACTCCATCATCGTCACCCTTTCTCCCACACACTCACTCCATAACCGTCACACTGACCCCGACATACTCACACCATCACCATCACACTCATCCCCTCACATTCACTCGATCACCATCAAACCGACCCCCTCACACCCACTCCATTACCGTTACCCTGACCCCATCACACTCACTCTTTCACCGTCACCCTGACATCCTCACAAACACTCCATCATCGTCACCATGTCCCCCTCACACTCACTCCATCACCGTCACCCTGACCTCCTCACACCCATGCCATCACCGTCACACTCATCCCCTCACACTCACTCCATCACCATCATCCTGACCGCCTCACACCCTATTCCGTCACCCTCACCGTGACCCCCTCACACTCACTCCTTTACCGTCACCCTGACCCCCTCACCCTCACTCCATCACCGTCAAACTGACAGCTCACACTCACTCAAACACCATCAGCCTGACCCCCTCACACTCACTCCATCACCATCACACTCATCCCCTCACACTCAATCCATCACCGTTCCCTGACCCCCTCACACTCACACTCACTTCATCACCGTCACACTGACCTCTTCACACTCAATCCAACACCATCACCCTGACTGCCTCATACTCACTTCATCGCCGTCACATTGACCCCTCAGAATCACTCCTCCACCCTCACCCTGTCCCCCTCACACTCACTCCATCACCGTCACCCTGACCCCCTCACACTCACTCTTTCACCGTCACCCTAACATCCTCACAAACACTCCATCATCGTCACCCTGTCCCCCTCACACTCACTCCAACACCGTCACCCTGACCTCCTCACTCCCATTCCATCACCGTCACCCTGCCCTCCTCACTCCCACTCCATCACGATCATCCTGACCCCCTCACACCCTACTCCATCACCCTCACAGTGACCCCCTCACACTCACTCCATCACGATCACCCTGACCGCCTCACACTCACTCCTTCACTGTCACCCTGACACCCTCAACCTCAGTCCATCGCCGTCACCCTGACCCCCTCACACTCACTCCATCACCCATAAACTGACCCCCTCACACTCACACCATCACCGTCAAACTGACCCCCTCACACTCACTCCAACGCCATCACCCTGAACCCTTCAGACTCGCTCCATCACCGTCAGCGTGCCCCCCTCACACTCACTCCATCACCGTCAACCTGACACCCTCACACTCACTCCATCACCATCACACTCATCCACTCACACTCACTCCATCACCGTCACCCTGACCTCCTCACTCACATTCCATCACCGTCACACTCATCCCCTCACACTCACTCCATCACCATCATCCTCACCCCCTCACACCCTACTCTATCACAGTCACCGTGAAACCCCCACACTCACTCCATCACGGTCACCCGGACCTCCTCACCCCCACTCTATCACTGACACACTGAAACCCTCACACTCACATAATCCCAGTCACACTGATCCCTCACACTCACTCAGTCAACATCAGCGTGTTTCCCTCAAACTCACGCCATCACTGTCTACTTGACGCCCTCACACTCACACCATCTCCGTCGCACTGACCCCCTCACACTCACTCCATCACCGTGACACTGACCTCCTTGCACTCACAATGTCGCCTTCAACCTGATCCCCTCACAGTCACTCCATTACCGTCAACATTTCCCCTAACACTCACATCTTCACGGTCACCCTGACCCTCTCACACTCACTCTATCTCAATCTCACTGAACCCCTCACACTCACACCATTAACCTCACCTTGACCCCCTCACACTCACTCCATCACCCTCAGCCTGACCCATTCACAATCACACCATCACCATCACCCGAACCCTCTCACACTCATCCAATCTGCATCACACTGACCCACTCACACTCACTCCATCATCGTCACTCTGACCCCCTCACACTCACTCCATCACCATCACCCTGATACCTTCACACTCACACCATCACCTTCAACCTGACCCCGTCACACTCACTCCATCACCCTCACACTGACCCCCTCAGATGCACTACATCACTGTCACATTGAGCCCCTCACACTCACTCCATCACCGTCATCCTGACCTCCTCACCCCCACTCCATCACCAACACACTGACCCCCTCACACACAATCCATCACCATCACCCTGACCCCCTCACACTCACTCCTTCACCGTCACCCTGACCCGCTCACACTCGCACCATCACCATCACCTTGACTCCCTCACACTCACTCTGTCACAATCACCCTGACGCCCTCACAAACTCCTTCATCGTCACCCTGACCCCCTCCCACCCGCTCCATCATCATCACCATGATGACATTTCACTCACTCTATCACCATCACCCTAACTCCCTCACAGTCACTCCATCAGTGTCACCATGACCCTCTGACACTCACTCCATCACCGTCATCCTCACCCCCTCACACTCACGCGATCACAATCACACTGCTCCCTCACACTCACTCCATCACCGTCACCCTGACCTCCTCACTCCCATTCCATCACCATCACACTCATCCCCTCACACTCACTCCATCACCATCATCCTGACCCCCTCACACCCTACTCTATCACCGTCACCGTAACCCCCTCACACTCACTCCATCACGGTCACCCTGACCTCCTCACTCCCACTCCATCACCGACACACTGAACCCCTCACACTCACATAAATCCTTGTCGCACTGATCCCTCACACTCACTCGGTCAACATCAGCGTGATTCCCTCAAACTCACGCCATCACTGTCTCCTTGACGCCCTCACACTCACACCATCTCCGTCGCACTGACCCCCTCACACTCACTCCATCACCGTGACACTGACCTCCTTGCACTCACAATATCACCTTCACCCTGATCCCCTCACAGTCACTCCATTACCGTCAACTTATCCCCTCACACTCACATCTTCACGGTCACCCTGACCCTCTCACACTCACTCTATCTCAATCTCACTGAACCCCTCACACTCACACCATTAACCTCACGCTGACGCCCTCACACTCACTCCATCACCCTCAGCCTGACCCATTCACAATCACACCATCACCATCACCCGAACCCTCTCACACTCATCCAATCTGCATCACACTGACCCACTCACACTCACTCTATTGTCGTCACTCTGGCCCCCTCACACTCACTCCATCACCGTCATTCTGACCCCCTCACATTCACACGATCACAGCCACACTGCTCCCTCACACTCACTCGGTCAACGTCAGCCTGATTCCCTCACACTCACACCATCACCATCACACTGACCCTGACTAAGTCACTCCATCACCGTCGCACTCATTCCCTCACACTCACTCCATCACCATCACCCTGACCTCCTCACTCCCAGTCCATCACCGTCACACTCATCCCCTCACACTCACACCTTCACCATCATCCTGACCCCCTCACACCCTACTCCATCACTCTCACCGTGACCCCCTCACATTCACTCCATCACGATCACCCTGACCGCCTCACACTCACTTCTTCACCGTCACCCTGACCCCCTCACCCCATCGCTGTCACCCTGACCCCCTCACACACACTCCAACACCATCACGCTGACCACCTCACACTCGCTCCATCACCGTGACCATGGCCCCCTCACACTCACACCATCACCGTTCCCTGACCCCCTCGCACTCACACTCACTTCATCAACATCGCACTAACCTCCTCACACTCACTCCATCACCATCACCCTGACACCCTCACACTCACTCCATCACCATCACCCTGACACCCTCACACTCACTCCATCACCGTCACACTCATCCCCTCACACTCACTCCATCACCGTCACCCTGACCTCCTCACTCACATTCCATCACCATCACACTCATCCCCTCACACTCACTACATCACCATCATCCTGACCCTCTCACACCCTACTCCTTCACCGTCACCGTTACCCCCTCACACTCACTCCATCACAGTCACCCGGACCTTCTCACCCCCACTCCATCACCGACACACTGAAACCCTCACACTCACATAATCCCAGTCGCACTGATCCCTCACACTCACTCGGTCAACATTAGCGTGATTCCCTCAAACTCACGCCATCACTGTCTCCTTGACGCCCTCACAGTCACACAATCTCCGTCGCACTGACTCCCTCACACTCACTCCATCACCGTGACACTGACCTCCTTGCACTCACAATATCACCTTCACCCTGATCCCCTCACAGTCACTCCATTACCGTCAACTTATCCCCTCACACTCACATCTTCACGGTAACCCTGACCCTCTCACACTCACTCTATCTCAATCTCACTGAACACCTCACACTCACACCATTAAACTCACCTTGACCCCCTCACACTCACTCCATCACCCTCAGCCTGACCCATTCACAATCACACCATCACCATCACCCGAACCCTCTCACACTCATCCAATCTGCATCACACTGACCCACTCACACTCACTCCATCGTCGTCACGCTGACCCTCTCACACTCACTACATCACGGTCATCCTGACCCCCTCACATTCGCGCGATCACAGCCACACTGCTCCCTCACACTCACTCGGTCAACGTCAGCCTGATTCCCTCACACTCACTCCATCACCGTCACACTGACCCCCTCACACTCACTCCAACGCCATCACCCTGAACCCTTCAGACTCGCTCCATCACCGTCAGCGTGCCCCCCTCACACTCACTCCATCACCGTCAACCTGACACCCTCACACTCACTCCATCACCATCACACTCATCCACTCACACTCACTCCATCACCGTCACCCTGACCTCCTCACTCACATTCCATCACCGTCACACTCATCCCCTCACACTCACTCCATCACCATCATCCTCACCCCCTCACACCCTACTCTATCACAGTCACCGTGAAACCCCCACACTCACTCCATCACGGTCACCCGGACCTCCTCACCCCCACTCTATCACTGACACACTGAAACCCTCACACTCACATAATCCCAGTCACACTGATCCCTCACACTCACTCAGTCAACATCAGCGTGATTCCCTCAAACTCACGCCATCACTGTCTACTTGACGCCCTCACACTCACACCATCTCCGTCGCACTGACCCCCTCACACTCACTCCATCACCGTGACACTGACCTCCTTGCACTCACAATGTCGCCTTCAACCTGATCCCCTCACAGTCACTCCATTACCGCCAACATTTCCCCTAACACTCACATCTTCACGGTCACCCTGACCCTCTCACACTCACTCTATCTCAATCTCACTGAACCCCTCACACTCACACCATTAACCTCACCTTGACCCCCTCACACTCACTCCATCACCCTCAGCCTGACCCATTCACAATCACACCATCACCATCACCCGAACCCTCTCACACTCATCCAATCTGCATCACACTGACCCACTCACACTCACTCCATCGTCGTCACGCTGACCCTCTCACACTCACTCCATCACCGTCATCCTGACCCCCTCACATTCGCGCGATCACAGCCACACTGCTCCCTCACACTCACTCGGTCAACGTCAGCCTGATTCCCTCACACTCACTCCATCACCGTCACACTGACCCCGACTAAGTCACTCCATCACCGTCACACTCATCCCCTCACACTCACACCTTCACCATCATCCTGACCCCCTCACACCCTACTCCATCACCCTCACCGTGACCCCCTCACATTCACTCCATCACGATCACCCTGACCGCCTCACACTCACTCCTTCACCGTCACCCTGACCCCCTCACCCCATCGCTGTCACCCTGACCCCCTCACACACACTCCAACACCATCACATTGACCACCTCACACTCGCTACATCACCGTGACCATGGCCCCCTCACACTCACACCATCACCGTTCCCTGACCCCCTCGCACTCACACTCACTTCATCACAGTCGCACTAACCTCCACACACTCACTCCATCACCATCACCCTGACACCCTCACACTCACTCCATCACCGTCACACTGACCCCGACATACTCACTCCATCACCGTCACACTCATCCCCTCACACTCACTCCATCACCGTCACCCTGACCTCCTCACTCCCATTCCATCACCATCACACTCATCCCCTCACACTCACTACATCACCATCATCCTGACCCCCTCACACCCTACTCTATCACCGTCACCGTTACCCCCTCACACTCACTCCATCACGGTCACCCTGACCTCCTCACCCCCACTCCATCACCGACACACTGAACCCCTCACACTCACATAATCCCAGTCGCACTGATCCCTCACACTCACTCAGTCAACATCAGCGTGATTCCCTCAAACTCACGCCATCACTGTCTCCTTGACGCCCTCACACTCACACCATCTCCGTTGCACTGACCCCCTCACACTCACTCCATCACCGTGACACTGACCTCCTTGCACTCACAATATCGCCTTCACCCTGATCCCCTCACAGTCACTCCATTACCGTCAACTTATCCCCTCACACTCACATCTTCACGGTCACCCTGAGCCTCTCACACTCACTCTATCTCATCTCACTGAACCCCTCACACTCACACCATTAACCTCACGCTGACCCCGTTACACTCACTCCATCACCCTCAGCCTGACCCATTCACAATCACACCATCACCATCACCCGAACCCTCTCACACTCATCCAATCTGCATCACACTGACCCACTCACACTCACTCCATCGTCGTCACTCTGACCCCCTCACACTCACTCCATCACCGTCACCGTGCTACCCTCACACTCACACCATCACCTTCAACCTGACCCCGTCACACTCACTCCATCACCCTCACACTGACCCCCTCAGATGCACTACATCACTGTCACATTGACCCCCTCACACTCACTCCATCACCGTCATCCTGACCTCCTCACCCCCACTCCATCACCGACACACTGACCCCCTCACACTCACTCCATCAACATCACCCTGACCCCCTCACACTCACTCCTTCACCGTCACCCTGACCCGCTCACACTCGCACCATCACCATCACCTTGACCCCCTCACACTCACTCTGTCACGATCACCCTGATGCCCTCACACACTCTTTCATCGTCAACCTGACCCCCTCCCACCCGCTCCATCATCATCACCATGATGACACTTCACTCACTCTATCACCATCACCCTAACTCCCTCACAGTCACTCCATCAGTGTCACCATGACCCTCTCACACTCACTCCATCACCGTCATCCTGACCCCCTCACATTCGCGCGATCACAGCCACACTGCTCCCTCACACTCACTCGGTCAACGTCAGCCTGATTCCCTCACACTCACTCCATCACCATCACACTGACCCCGACTAAGTCACTCCATCATCGTCGCACTCATTCCCTCACACTCACTCCATCACCATCACCCTGACCTCCTCACTCCCAGTCCATCACCGTCACACTCATCCCCTCACACTCACACCTTCACCATCATCCTGACCCCCTCACACCCTACTCCATCACCCTCACCGTGACCCCCTCACATTCACTCCATCACGATCACCCTGACTGCCTCACACTCACTCCTTCACCGTCACCCGACCCCCTCACCCCATCGCTGTCACCCTGACCCCCTCACACTCACTCCAACACCATCACACTGACCACCTCACCCTCGCTCCATCACCGTGACCATGGCCCCCTCGCACTCACACCATCATCGTTCCCTGACCCCCTCGCACTCACACTCACTTCATCACCATCACACTAACCTCCTCACACTCACTCCATCACCATCACCCTGACACCCTCACACTCACTCCATCACCGTCACACTGACCCCAACATACTCACTCCATCACCGTCACACTCATCCCCTCACACTCACTCCATCACGGTCACCCTGACCTCCTCACTCCCATTCCATCAGCGTCACACTCATCCCCTCACACTCAATCCATCACGATCACCCTGACCTCCTCACCCCCAATCCATCACCGACACACTGACCCCCTCACACTCGCATGATCCCAGTCACACTGCTCCCTACACTCACTCGGTCAACATCAGACTGATTCCCTCAAACTCACTCCATCACAATCTCCTTGACGCCCTCACACTCACACCATCTCTGTCGCACTGACCCCCTCACACTCACTCCATCACTGTGACACTGATCCCCTTGCACTCTCAATATCGCCTTCACCCTGATCCCCTCACAGTCACTCCATTACCATCAACTTTTCCCCTCACACTCACATCTTCACGGTCACCCTGACCCTCTCACACTCACTCTATCTCAATCTCACTGAACCCCTCACACTCACACCATTAACCTTACCCTGACCCCCTCACACCCACTCCATCACCCTCAGCCTGACCCATTCATACTCACACCATCATCGTCACCAGAACCCTCTCACACTCACACCATTAGCATCACACTGACCCACTCACACTCACTCCATCGCCATCACTCTGACCCCCTCACCCTCACTCCATCACCGTCACCCTGACACCCTCACACTCACACCATCACCTTCAACCTGACCCCCTCACACTCACTCCATCACCCTCACACTCACCCCCTCAGATGCACTACATCACTGTCACATTGACCCCCTCACACTCACTCCATCACTGTCACCCTGACCTCCTCACATTCACTCCATCACTGTCACCCTGACCACCTTAAACTCACTCCATCACCATCACCCTGACCCCCTAACACTCACTCCCTCACCATCAGCCTGACCCCCTCACACTCACTCCATCACCGTCACCCCGACCCCCCCACACTCATGTCATCTGCGTCATACTGACCCCTCACACTCACTCCATCACCATCTCCTTGACCCCCTCACAATCACTCCATCACCGTCATCCTGAATCCCTCACACTCACTCCATCACCGTCACCCTGACCCCCTCACACTCACGCGATCGCAGTTACACTGCTCCCTCACACTCACTCAGTCAACGTCAGCCTGATTCCCTCACACTCACTCCATCACCGTCTCCTTTACGCCGTCAATATCACACCATCTCCGTCACACTGATCCTCTCACACTCACTCCATCACCGTGACACTGAGCCCCTCACATTCACTCCATCACCGTGACACTGACCCTCCACCCCGCACTCACACCATCGCCTTCACCCTGATCCCCACACAGTCACTCCATTACCGTCAACTTATTCCCTCACACTCACATCATCACGGTCACCCTGACCCACTTACACTCACTCTATCTCTATCTCACAGAACCCCTCACACTCACACCATTAACCTCACAATGACCCCCTCACACTCTCTCCATCACCCTCAGCCTGACCCATTCACACTCAAACCATCACCATCAACTGAATCTTCTCACACTCACTCCATCACCGTAACACTAATCCCCTCACACTTACTCGGTCACAGTCACACTGACCCCCTCACACTCACTCCATCACCATCAACCTGACCTTCTCACACTCACTTCATCTCTTTCACACTGACCCCATTAAACTCACTCCATCAGCATCACACTGACACCCTCACACGCACTCCATCACCATCAAACCGACCCCCTCACACTCACTCCATCACCGTCACCCTGACCCCCTCACAGTCACTCTTTCACCGTCACCCAGACCGCCGCACTCACACCATCACCATCACCCTGACATCCTCACACTCACTCCATCATCGTCACCCTGTCCCCCTCACACTCACTCCATCACCATCACACTGACCCCGATACACTCACTCCATCACCATCACACTCATCCCCTCATAGTCACTCCATCACCGTCACCCTGACCTCCTCACTCCCATTCTATCACCATCATACTCATCCCCTCACACTCACTCATTCACCATCATCCTGACCCCCTCACACCCTACTCCATCACCCTCACCGTGACCCCCTTACACTCACTCCATCACGATCATCCTGACCGCCTCACACTCACACCTTCACCGTCACCATGACCCTCTCACCGTCACTCCATCGCCGTCACCTTGACCCCCTCACACCCGCTCCATCACCGTCAAACTGACCCCCTCCCACTCACTCAAACACCATCAACCTGACCCCCTCACACTCACTCCATCACCGTCACCATGGCCCCCCACACTCACTCCATCACCGTTCCCTGACCCCCTCATACTGACACTCACTTCATCACCATCACACTCACTCCATCACCATCACCCTGACCCCCTCACACTCGCTCCATCACCATCACCATGGCCCCCTCACACTCACTCTATCACCGTTCCCTGACCCCCTCACACTCACACTCACTTCATCACCGTCACACTGACCTCCTCACACTCACTCCATCACCGTCACTCTGACACCCTCACACTCACTCCATCACTGTCACCCTGGCCCCCTCACACTCGCTCCATCACCGTCACCATGGCCCCCTCACACTCTATCACCGTTCCCTGACCCCCTCACACTCACACTCACTCCATCACCGTCACTCTGGCACCCTCACACTCACTCCATCACTGTCACCCTGGCCCCCTCACACTCGCTCCATCACCGTCACCATGGCCCCCTCACACTCGATCACCGTTCCCTGACCCCGTCACACTCACACTCACTTCATCACCGTCACACTGACCTCCTCACACTCACTCCATCACTGTCACCCTGGCCCCCTCACACTCGCTCCATCACCGTCACCATGGCCCCCTCACACTCACTCCATCACCGTTCCCTGACCCCCTCACACTCACACTCACTTCATCACCGTCACACTGACCTCCTCACACTCACACTCACTTCATCACCGTCACACTGACCTCCTCACACTCAGTCCATCATCCTCACCCTGACGACCTCATACTCACTTCTTCTCTGTCTTCCTGACAACCTCACACTCACTGCCTCGCCTACATACTGGTCCCCACACACTCACTCCATCACTGTCACACTCATCTCCCCACACTCACTCATCCCCACTGAACTGACCCCTCACACTCATTCCATCACAGTCACCCTGACCCTCTCGCACTCACTCCATCACCGTCACCCTGACTCCCTCACACTCACTCCATCACCGTCACCCTGACTCCCTCACACCCACTCCATCACCATCACTCTGACTCACTCATACTCACTTCATCACCGTCACATTGACCTCTCAGACTCACTCCTCCACCCCCACCCTGTCCCCCTCACACTCACTTCATCACCATCACTCTGACATTATCACACTCACTCCATCATCATCACCCTGACCTCCTCACCCTCACTCCATTACTGTTTCACTCATCTCCCTACACTCACTCCATCCCCACCGCCCTGACCTCCTCACACTCACTCCATCACCATTATCCTAATCCTCTCATACTCACTCGATCACTGTCACGCTGACCCCCTTACAGGGTGACGGTGATGGAGTGAGTGTGAGGTGGTCAGGGTGATGGAGATGGAGTGAGTGTGAGGTTGTCATGTTGACAGTGGTGGAGTGAATGTGAGGGGGTCAGGGTGGCGGTGACCGAGTCAGTGTGAGGGAGTCAGGGTGATGGTAAAGGAGTGAGTGTGAGGGAATCAGGGTGACTGTGATGGAATGAGTGTGAGGGGGTCAGTGTGATGGAGATGGAGTGAGTGTGAGGGGTTCAGGGTGACTGTGATGGAGTGAGTGTGAGGGGTCAGGGTGACGGTGGGGATGGAGTGAGTGTGGGGAGATGAGTGTGACGGTGATGGAGTGAAGGAGAGGAAGTCAGGGTGACGATGATGGAGTGAACATGAGGGGATGAGTGTGACGGTGATAGAGTGAGTGTGAGGATGTCAGGGTGATCGTGATGGAGTGAGTGTGCGGGGGTCTGAGTGACGGTGAAGAAGTGAGTGTGAGGAGGTAAGGGTGACGGTGATGGAGTGAATGTGAGGGGGTCGGTTTGAAGTTGATGGAGTAAATGTGAGGGTGTCAGTGTGACGCTGATGGAGTGAGTTTAATGGGGTCAGTGTGACAGAGATAGAATGAGTGTGAGAAGGTCAGGTTGACGGTGATGGAGTGAGTCTGAGGGGGTCAGTGTGACTGTGATCGAGTGAGTGTGAGGGGGTCCGGGTGACGTGATGGTGTGAGTGTGAGAGGGTCAGGGTGACCGTGATGATGTGAGTGTGAGGGGATAAGTGTGACGGTAATGGAGTGACTGTGAGGGGATCAGGGTGAAGGCGGTGGGGTGAGTGTGAGGGGGGTCAGTGTCACGGTGATGGAGTGAGTGTGAGGGGGTCAGTGTCACGGTGATGGCGTGAGTGTGAGGGAATCAGGGTGACGGTTACCGAGTGAGTGTGAGGGTTCAGTGTGACTGGGATCGCATGGGTGCGAGGGGGTCAGGGAGAAGGTGATGGAGTGAGTGTGAGGCGGGTCAGTGTGACGAGATGGCGTGAGTGTGAGGGGATCAGGGTGATGATGATGGACTGAGTGTGAGGACGTCAGGATGATTGTGATGGACTGAGTGTGAGGGAATCAGTGTTAAGTTGATGGAGTGAGAGCGAGAGGATTAGGATGATGGTGATGCAGTGACTGTGAGAGGGGCAGTGTGACAGAGATGGTGTGAGTGTGAGGGATTGAAGGAGATGGTGATGGAGTGAGCGTGAGAGAATCAGGCTGACGTTGACTGAGTGAGTGTGAGCGAGCAGTGTGACTGGGATCGTGTGAGTGTGAGGGGGTCAGGGTGACAGTGATGGAGTGAGTGTGAGAGGGTCAGGGAGACGGTGCTGGAGTGAGTGTGAGGGGGTCACGGTGACGGTGATGTAGCGACTGTGAGAGGGTCAGTGTGACAGAGATGGTGAGAGTGTGAGGGTGTCAATGAGATGGTGATGGAGTGAGTGTGAGGAGGTCAGGGTGACACTGAATGAGTGAAAGTGAGGGAGTCAGGGTGATGGTGATGGAGTAGTTGTGAGGGCGTCACGGTGACGGTGATGGAGCTAGTGTGAGTGTGTCAGGGTGACGGTGAGGGAGTGAGTTTTAGGGGGTCAGGGTGATGTTGATGGAGTGAGTGTGAGGGGGTCAGTGTGTCGGTGATGCAGTGAGTGTGAGGTGGTCAGGGAGACGGTGATGGAGGGAGTGTGAGGGGTTAGGGTGACGGTGATGGAGTGAGTGTGAGGGGTTAAGGTGACGGTGATGGAGTGAGTGTCAGGGGGTCACGATGACAGTGATGGAGCGAGAGTGAGAGGGTCAGTGTGACCGTGATGGAGTGAGTGTGAGGTTGTCAAGGTGACGGTGATGGAGTGAGTGTGAGGGGATCAGTGTGAAGTTGATGGAGTGATTGCGAGAGGGTCAGGATGACGGCGATGCAGTGAGTGTGAGATGGTCAGTGTGAGGGAGATGGAGTGAGTGTGAGGGGATCAGGGTGACTGTGATGGAGTGAGTGTGAGTTGGTCAGGGCAGTGGGGATGGAGTGAGTGTGGGGAGATGAGTGTGACAGTGATGGAGTGAATGTGAGGGAGTCAGGGTGATGGTGATGGAGTGAGTGTGAGTGCGTCAGGGTGAGGATGATGGAGTGAGCGTGAGGGGGTCAGAGTGACGGCGATGGAGTGAGTGTGAGGGGGTCAGGGTGACGGTGATGGAGAGAGTGTGAGAGGGACAGGGTGAGAATGATGGAGTGAGTATGAGGAGGGCAGGGTGAGGTTGATGGAGTGAGTGTGAGGGGATCAGGGTGACGGTGATGGAGTGAGTATGTGGAGTTCAGGGTGAGGTTGATGGAGTGAGGGTGAGGGAATCAGGATGAAGGTGATGGAGTGAGTGTGAGGGGATCTGTGTGAAGTTGATGGAGTGAGTGCGAGAGGGTCAGGATGACGGTGTTGGAGTGAGTGTGAGGGGATCAGGGTGACTGTGCTGGAGCGAATGTGAGGGGATGAGTGTGACTGTGATGGAGTGAGTGTGAGGTGGTCAGGGCGGCGGGGATTGAGTGAGTGTGGGGAGATGAGTGTGACGGTGATGGAGTGAGGGTGAGGAGGTCAGGGTGACGGTGATGGAGTGAGTGTGAGGGGATGAGTGTGATGGTGATGGAGTGAGTGTGAGAGGGTCTGGGTGAAGGTGATGGAGTGAGTGTGAGTGGGGTCAGGGTGATGGTGACGGAGTGAGTGTGAGGGGGGAGTGTGAGGATGATGGAGTGAGTGTGACGACGTCAGGGTGAGGTTGATGGAGTGAGTGTGAGTGGGGTCAGGGTGATGGTGATGGAGTGAGTGTGAGGGGGTCAGTTCAGTGGAGATGGAGTCAATGTGGGAAGATGAGTGTGACGTTGACGGAGTGAGTGTGTGGGGACCAGTGTGAAGGTGATGGAGTGAGTGTGAGGTTGTCAGGGAGACAGAGAAGGAGTGAGTGAGAGGGGGTCAGGAAGACAGTGATGGAGTGAATGTGAAGGAGTCAGGGTGATGGTGATGGAGGGAGTGTGAGGGCGTCACGGTGAGGATGATGGAGTGATGGTGAGGGGGACAGGGTGAGGATAATGGAGAGAGTGTGAGGAGAGCAGTGTGACCGTGATGGAGTGAGTGTGAGGTTGTCAAGGTGACGGTGATGGAGTGAGTGTGAGGGGATCAGTGTGAAGTTGATGGAGTGATTGCGAGAGGGTCAGGATGACGGCGATGCAGTGAGTGTGAGATGGTCAGTGTGAGGGAGATGGAGTGAGTGTGAGGGGATCAGGGTGACTGTGATGGAGTGAGTGTGAGTTGGTCAGGGCAGTGGGGATGGAGTGAGTGTGGGGAGATGAGTGTGACAGTGATAGAGTGAATGTGAGGGAGTCAGGGTGATGGTGATGGAGTGAGTGTGAGTGCGTCAGGGTGAGGATGATGGAGTGAGCGTGAGGGGGTCAGAGTGACGGCGATGGAGTGAGTGTGAGGGGGTCAGGGTGACGGTGATGGAGAGAGTGTGAGGGGGACAGGGTGAGAATGATGGAGTGAGTATGAGGAGGTCAGGGTGAGGTTGATGGAGTGAGGGTGAAGGGATCAGGGTGACGGTGATGGAGTGAGTATGTGGAGTTCAGGGTGAGGTTGATGGAGTGAGGGTGAGGGAATCAGGATGACGGTGACGGAGTGAGTGTGAGGGGATCTGTGTGAAGTTGATGGAGTGAGTGCGAGAGGGTCAGGATGACGGTGTTGGAGTGAGTGTGAGGGGATCAGGGTGACTGTGATGGAGCGAATGTGAGGGGATGAGTGTGACTGTGATGGAGTGAGTGTGAGGTGGTCAGGGCGGCGGGGATTGAGTGAGTGTGGGGAGATGAGTGTGACGGTGATGGAGTGAGGGTGAGGAGGTCAGGGTGACGGTGATGAAGTGAGTGTGAGGGGATGAGTGTGATGGTGATGGAGTGAGTGTGAGGGGGTCAGTATGATGGTGATGGAGTGAGTGTGAGGGGGACAGGGTGAGGATGAAGGAGTGAGTGTGAGGAGGTTAGGGTGAGGTTGTGGAGTGAGGGTGAGGGGATCAGGGTGACAATGATGGAGTAAGTATGAGGGAGTCACGTTGATGGTGAAGGGGTGTTTCTGATGGGATCAGGGTGACGGTGATGGAGTGAGTGTGAGAGGATCAGGGTGACGGTGATGGAATGAGTGTGAGAGGGTCTGGGTGAAGGTGATGGAGTGAGTGTGAGTGGGGTCAGGGTGATGGTGACGGAGTGAGTGTGAGGGGGGAGTGTGAGGATGATGGAGTGAGTGTGACGACGTCAGGGTGAGTTTGATGGAGTGAGTGTGAGTGGGGTCAGTTCGGTGGAGATGGAGTCAATGTGGGGAGATGAGAGTGACGTTGATGGAGTGAGTGTGTGGGGACCAGTGTGAAGGTGATGGAGTGAGTGTGAGGTTGTCAGGGAGACAGAGAAGGAGTGAGTGAGAGGGGGTCAGGAAGACAGTGATGGAGTGAATGTGAAGGAGTCAGGGTGATGGTGATGGAGTGAGTGTGAGGGCGTCATGGTGAGGATGATGGAGTGAGTGTGAGGGGGACAGGGTGAGGATGATGGAGTGAGTGTGAGGGGGTCAGGGTGAGGACGATAGAGTGAGTGTGAGGGGGCAGGGTGAGGATGATAGATTGAGTGTGAGGGGGTCAGGTTGAGGATGATGGAGCGAGTGTGACGGGGGTCAGGGTGACGGTGATGGAGTGAGTGTGGGGGATGAGTGTGATGCTGATGGAGAGAGGGTGAGGAGGTCAGTTTGAAGTGGATGGAGTGAATGTGAGGGGGTCTGGGTAACGGTAATGGAGTGAGTGTGAGGGGGTCAGGGTGATGGTGATGGAGTGAGTGTGAGGGGATGAGTGTGACGTTGATGGAGAGAGGGTGAGGGGATCAGTGTGATGGTGTTGGAGTGAGTATGTGTTGGGGTCAGGGTGACGGTGAAGGAGTGAATGTGACGGGATCAGTGTGACGGAGATGGAGTGAGTGTGAGGGGGTCAGGGTGACCATGATGCAGTGACTGTGAGGACGTCAGTGTGACGGAGATGGAATGAGTGTGAGAGAGTGAGAATGACGGAGATGAAGTGAGTGTGAGGGGTTCTGGGTGACGTTGACCTAGTCAGTGTGAGGGTGCAATGTGTCTGGGATCGCGTGAGTGTGAGGGGATCAGGGAGATGGTGATGGAGTGAGTATGGGGGTCATGGTGACGGTGAAGCCGTGAGTGTGAGGGAATCAGGGTGGCAGTGACCGAGTGAGTGTGAGGGGTTAGGGAGACAGTGATGGAGTGAGTGTGAGGAAATCCAGGTGACGTTGACAGAGTGAGTGTGAGGGGGTCAGGGAGACGGTGATGGAGTGAGTTGGAGAGAATCAGGGTGACGGTGACAGAGTGAGTGTGAGAGGGTCAGGGAGACAGTGATGGAGTGTGTGCGAGGGGGTCAGAGTGACTGTGATGAAATGATTGTGAGGGGGTCAGGGAGATGGTGATGGAGTGAGTGTGAGGGCGTCAGTGTGAACGGTGATGGAGCGAGTGTGACGGTATTATGGTGACGGTGACCGAGTGAGTGTGAGGGATTCAGGCAGACGGTGATGGAGTGAGTTTGAGGGGCTCACAGTGACGGTGATGGAGTGAGTGTGAAGGGGTCAGGATGATGGCGATGGAGTGAGTGTGAGGGGATCAGTGTGAAGTTGATTGGGTGAGTGCGAGAGGGTCAGGATGATGGCGATGGAGTGAGTGTGAGAGGGTCAGGGTGACGGTGATGGAGTGAGTGTAAGAGGGTCAGTGTGACGGTGGTGGAGTGAGTGTGAGGGAGTCAGTGTGATGGTGAAGGAGTGAGTGTGAGTAGGTGAGGGAGAGATGATGGAGTGAGTGTGAGAGGTCAGGGTGATGGTGATGGAGTGAGTGTGAGGGCGTCAGGGTGAGGATGATGGAGTGAGTGTGAGGGGGTCAGGGTGATGGTGAAGGAGTGAGTGTGAGGGGATGAGTGTGACGTTGATGGAGAGAGGGTGAGGGGATCAGTGTGATGGTGTTGGAGTGAGTATGTGTTGGGGTCAGGGTGACGGTGAAGGAGTGAGTGTGAGGGGGTCAGGGCGACCATGATGCAGTGACTGTGAGGACGTCAGTGTGACGGAGATGGAATGAGTGTGAGAGTGTGAGAATGACGGTGATGAAGTGAGTGTGAGGGGGTCAGTGTGTCTGGGATCGCGTGAGTGTGAGGGGATCAGGGAGACGGTGATGGAGTGAGTATGAGGGGGTCATGGTGACGGTGATGGAGTGAGTGTGAGGGGGTAAGGGTGATGATGGAGGAGTGAGTGTGAGGGAATCAGAGTGGCAGTGACCGAGTGAGTGTGAGGGGGTCAGGGAGACGGTGATGGAGTAACTGTGAGAGAATCAGGGTGACGCTGACAGAGTGAGTATGAGAGGGTCAGGATGATGGTGATGGAGTGAGTGCGAGAGGGTCAGGATGACGATGATGCAGTGATTGTGAGGGGGTCAGTGTGACGGTGATGGTGTGAGTCTGAGGGGGTCAGGGCTGTGGGGATGGAGTGAGTGTGGGTAGATGAGTGTGACGGTGGTGGAGTGAGAGTGAGGAGGTCAGGGTGACGGTGATGGAGTGAGTGCGAGGGGATGAATGTGACGGTGATGGAGTGAGTGTGAGTGTATCAGGGTGAGGGTGATGGAGTGAGTGTGAGGAGGTCAGGATGAGGATGATGGAGTGTGTGTGTGGGGTCAGGGTGAGGGTGATGGAGTGAGGGTGTGGGGGTAAGGATGACAGTGATGGAGTGAGTATGAGGGAGTCAAGGTGATAGTGAAGGAGTGTTTGTGAGGGGGTCAGGGTGACGGTGATGGAGTGAGTGTGAGGTGGTCAGGGAGACGTTGATGGAGAGAGTGTGAGGTGGTCAGGGTGACGGTGATGGAGAGAGTGTGAGGTGGTCAGGGTGACGGTGTTGCAGTGTATATGAGGGGTTCAGGGTGACGCTAATGGAATGAATTTGAGGGGATCAGTGTGAGGGTGATGGAGTGAATGTGAGGGCGTCAGTGTGACAGTGATGGCGCGAGTATGAGGGGCAGGGAGACGGTGATGGAGTGAGTGTGAGGGTTTCAGTGTGACGGTGATGGAGTGGGTGTGAGGGGGTCAGTGTGACGCAGATGGAGTGTGTGTGAGGGTTTCTGGATGACACAGATGGAGTGAGTGTGAGGGTGTCTGGGTGACACAGATGGAGTGAACGTGAGATGGTCAGGGTGACAGTGATGTGTTGAGTTTGAGTGGGTCATGGTGACGGTGATAGCGTGATTGTGAGAGGGTCCGGTGACGGTGATGGATTGAGTTGAGGGGTGAGGGTGATGGAGTGAGTGTGAGCAGGTCAGGGTGAGGTTGATGGAGTGAGGGTGAGGGGATCATGGTGACGGTAATGGAGTGAGTAAGAAGGAGACAGGGTGATGGTGAAGGAGTATTTCTGAGGGGGTCAGGGTGACGGTGATGGAGTGAGTGTGAGATGGTCAGGGAGACTGTGATGGAGTGAGTCTGAGGGTGTCAGTGTGACGGAGATGGAGTGAGTGTGAGTGAATCAGGGTGACTGTGATGGAATGAGTGTGAGGGGGTCAGTTCGGTGGGGATGGTGTGAATGTGGGGAGATGAGTGTGACGTTGATGGAGTGAGTGTGAGGGGACCAGTGTGAAGGTGATGGAGTGAGTGTGAGGTTGTCAGGGAGACAGAGAAGGAGTGAGTGAGAGGGGGTCAGGATGACAGTGATGGAGTGAATGTGAGGGAGTCAGGGTGATGGTGATGGAGTGAGTGTGAGTGCGTCAGGGTGAGGATGATGGAGTGAGCGTGAGGGGGTCAGAGTGACGGCGATGGAGTGAGTGTGAGGGGGTCAGGGTGACGGTGATGGAGAGAGTGTGAGGGGGACAGGGTGAGAATGATGGAGTGAGTATGAGGAGGGCAGGGTGAGGATGATGGAGTGAGCGTGAGGGGGTCAGGGTGATAGTGATGGAGTGAGTGTGAGGGGGTCAGGGTGACGGTGATGGAGAGAGTGTGAGGGGGACAGGGTGAGAATGATGGAGTGAGTATGAGGAGGTCAGGGTGAGGTTGATGGAGTGAGGGTGAGGGGATCAGGGTGATGGTGATGGAGTGAGTATGTGGAGTTCAGGGTGAGGTTGATGGAGTGAGGGTGAGGGGATCAGGATGACGGTGATGGAGTGAGTGTGAGGGGATCAGTGTGAAGTTGATGGAGTGAGTGCGAGAGGGTCAGGATGACGGTGATGGAGTGAGTGTGAGGGCGTCAGGGTGAGGATGATGGAGTGAGTGTGAGGGAGTCAGGGTTTTTGTGACAGAGTGAGTGTGAGGGGATGAGTGTGACGTTGATGGAGAGAGGGTGAGGGGATCAGTGTGATGGTGTTGGAGTGAGTGTGTGTGGGCGTTACGGTGACGGTGAAGAAATAAGTGTGAGGGGATCAGTGTGATGGCGATGGAGTGAGTATGAGGGGTCAGGGTGACCATGATGCAGTGACTGTGAGGATGTCAGTGTGACGGAGATTGAGTGAGTGTGAGAGTGCGAGAATAACGGTGATGAAGTGAGTGTGAGGGTGTCTGTGTGACGGATATGGTGTGAGTGTGAGGGTGTCAGGGAAACGGTGATGAAGTGAGTGTGAGGGGTTCAGGGTGACGTTGACCGAGTGAGTGTGAGGGTGCAATGTGTCTGGGATCGCATGAGTGTGAGGGGATCAGGGAGACGGTGATGGACTGAGTGTGAGGGGTTCAGGGAGACGGTGATGGATTGAGTGTGAGGGAGTCAGGATGATGGTGATGGAGTGTGTGTGAGGAGATCAGTGTGAAGTTGATGGAGTGAGTGTGAGAGGGTCAGGACGAAGATGATGCAGTGTGTGAGGGGGTCAGTGTGACGGTGATGGAATTTGTGAGAGGGGGTTAGGGTGATGATGAAGGAGTGTTTCTGAGGGGGTCAAGGTGACCGTGATGGAGTGAGTGTGAGCGGGTCAGTGTGATGGTGATGGAGTGACTGTGAGAGGGTCAGGGTGACGGGGATGGAGTTAGTGCGAGGGGGCCAGTGTGATGGTGATGCAGTGAGTATGAGAGTGTCAGGGAGAGGATGATGGAGTGAGTGTGGGGGGTCAGTGTGTTGGTGACAGAGTGAGTGTGAGGGGATGAGTGTGACGTTAATGGAGAGAGGGTGAGGAGATCAGTGTGATGGTGTTGGAGTGAGTGCGTGTTGGGGTCAGGGTGACGGTGAAGGAGTGAGTGTGAGGGGGTCAGTGTGACCATGATACAGTGAGTGTGAGGACGTCAGTGTGACGGAGATGGAGTGAGTGTGAGAGTGTGAGAATGAAGGTGATGAAGTGAGTGTGAGGGGGTCAGTGTGATGGAGATGGTGTGAGTCTGAGGGGGTCAGGGCTGTGGGGATGGTGTGAGTGTGGATAGATGAGTGTGATGATGATGGAGTGAGAGTGAGCAGGTCAGGGTGACGGTGATTGAGTGAGTGCGAGGGGATGAGTGTGACGGTGATGGAGTGAGTGTGAGTGTACCTGAGTGAGGGTGATGGAATGACTGTGAGGAGGTCAGTGTGACGGTGATAGAGAGAGTGTGAGGGGGACAGGGTGATGATGAAGGAGTGTGTGTGAGGGGATCAGAGTGAAGTTAATGGAGTGAGTGCGAGAGGGTCAGGACGACGATGATGCAGTGTGTGAGGGGGTCAGTGTGACGGTGATGGAATGAGTGCGAGGGGTTCAAGGTGATGATGAAGGAGTGTTTCTGAGAGGGTCAAGGTGACCGTGATGGAGTGATTGCGAGGTTGTCAGGGTGACGGTGATGAGTGAGTGTGAGGGGGTCAGGATGAAGGAGATGGAGTGAGTGTGAGGAATCAGGATGATGATGATGGAGTGAGTGTGAGCGGGTCAGTGTGACGGTGACGGTGATGGAGTGAGTGTGAGGGGGTCACGGAGAGGGTGATGGAGTGAACGAAAGGGGATCAGTGTGAAGTTGATGGAGTGAGTGCGAGAGGGTCAGTGTGACGGTGATGGAGAGAGTGTGAGGGTGTCAGTGTGACGGAGATGGAGTGAGTGTGAGTGTGAGTGAATCAGGGTGACTGTGATGGAATGAGTTTGAGGGGGTCAGTTCGGTGGGGATGATGTGAATGTGGGGAGATGAGTGTGACGTTGATGGAGTGAGTGTGAGGGGACCAGTGTGAAGGTGATGGAGTGAGTGTGAGGGAGTCAGGGTGATGGTGATGGAGTGAGTGTGAGTGCGTCAGGGTGAGGATGATGGAGTGAGCGTGAGAGTGTCAGGCAGACAGAGAAGGAGTGAGTGAGAGTGGGTCAGGATGACAGTGATGGAGTGAATGTGAGGGAGTCAGGGTGATGGTGATGGAGTGAGTGTGAGTGCGTCAGGGTGAGGATGATGGAGTGAGCGTGAGCGGGTAAGGGTGACGGCGATGGAGAGAGTGTGAGGGGGACAGGGTGAGAATGATGGAGTGAGGGTGAAGGGATCAGGGTGACGGTGATGGAGTGAGTGTGAGGGGATCAGTGTGAAGTTGATGGAGTGAGTGCGAAAGGGTCAGGATGACGATGATGCAGTGAGGGTGAGGGGTTCAGGGTGACGGTGATGGAGTGAGTATGAGGGAGTCAGGGTGAGGATGATGGAGTGAATGTGAGGGGGTCAGTGTGATGGTGATTGAGTGAGTGTGAGGGCGTCAGGGTGAGGATGATGGAGTGAGTGTGAGGGGGCCAGGGTGTTGCTGACAGAGTGAGTGTGAGGGGATGAGTATGACGTTGATGAAGAGAGGGTGAGGGAATCAGTGTGATGATGTTGGAGTGAGTGTGTGTGGGCGTTAGGGTGACGGTGAAGAAGTAAGTGTGAGGGGATCAGTGTGACGGAGATGGAGTGAGTATGAGGGGGTCAGGGTGACCATGATGCAGTGACTGTGAGGACGTCAGTGTGACGGAGATTGAGTGAGTGTGAGAGTGCGAGAATAATGGCGATGAAGTGAGTGTGAGGGTGTCAGTGTGACGGAGATTGTGTGAGTGTGAGGGTGTCAGGGAAACGGTGATGAAGTGAGTGTGAGGGGTTCAGGGTGATGTTGACCGAGTGAGTGTGAGGGTGCAATGTGTCTGGGATCGCATGAGTGTGAGGGGATCAGGGAGATGGTGATGGAGTGAGTGTGAGGGGGTCAGGATGATGGTGATGGAGTGTGTGTGAGGGGATCAGCGTGAAGTTGATGGAGTGAGTGTGAGAGGATCAGGACGACGGTGATGCAGTGTGTGAGGGGTTCAGTGTGACGGTGATGGAATGAGTGTGAGGGGGTCAGGGTGATGATGAAGGAGTGTTTCTGAGGGGATCAAGGTGACCGTGACGGAGTGAGTGTGAGCGGGTCAGTGTGATGGTGATGGAGTGATTGTGAGAGGGGCAGGGTGACAGTGATGGAGTTAGTGTGATGGGGTCAGTGTGATGGTGATGCAGTGAGTATGAGAGTGTCAGGGAGAGGATGATGGAGTGAGTGTGAGGGGGTCAGTGTGTTGGTGACAGAGTGAGTGTGAGGGGATGAGTGTGACGTTAATGGAGAGAGGGTGAGGAGATCAGTGTGATGGTGTTGGAGTGAGTGTGTGTTGGGGTCAGGGTGACGGTGAAGGAGTGAGTGTGAGGGGATCAGTGTGACGGAGATGGAGTGAGTGTGAGGGGGTCAGTGTGACCATGATACAGTGAGTGTGAGGACGTCAGTGTGACGGAGATGGAGTGAGTGTGAGAGTGTGAGAATGAAGGTGATGAAGTGAGTGTGAGGTGGTCAGTGTGACGGAGATGGTGTGAGTCTGAGGGGGTCAGGGCTGTGGTGATGGTGTGAGTGTGGATAGATGAGTGTGACGGTGATGCAGTGAGAGTGAGCAGGTCGGGGTGACGGTGATGGAGTGAGTGCGAGGGGATGAGTGTGACGGTGATGGAGTGAGTGTGAGTGTACCTGAGTGAGGGTGATGGAATGACTGTGAGGAGGTCAGTGTGATGGTGATAGAGAGAGTGTGAGGGGGACAGGGTGATGATGAAGGAGTGTGTGTGAGGGGATCAGTGTAAAGTTAATGGAGTGAGTGCGAGAGGGTCAGGACGACGATGATGCAGTGTGTGAGGGGGTCAGTGTGACGGTGATGGAATGAGTGTGAGGGGGTCAGGGTGATGATGAAGGAGTGTTTCTGAGGGGGTCAAGGTGACCGTGATGGAGTGAGTGAGAGGGGGTCAGTGTGTTGGTGGCATAATGAGTGTGAGGGATGAGTGTGACGTTAATGGAGAGAGGGTGAGGAGATCAGTGTGATGGTGTTGGAGTGAGTGTGTGTTGGGGTCAGGGTGACGGTGAAGGAGTGAGTGTGAGGGGATCAGTGTGACGGAAATGGAGTGAGTGTGAGGGGGTCAGTGTGACGGAGATGGAGTGAGTGTGAGGATAAAGGTGATGAAGTGAGTGTGAGGGGGTCAGTGTGACGGTGATGGAATGAGTGTGAGGGGGTCAGGGTGATGATGAAGGAGTGTTTCTGAGGGGGTCAAGGTGACCGTGATGGAGTGATTGTGAGTTCGTCAGGGTGACGGTGATGAGTTAGTGTGAGGGGGTCAGGATGAAGGAGATGGAGTGAGTGTGAGGAATCAGGATGATGATGATGGAGTGAGTGTGAGGGTGTCAGGGTGACAGAGGTAGAGTAAGTTTGAGGGGTTCAGGGTGAATGTGATGGAGTGAGTGTGAGGGGATCAGTGTGACGGTGATGGAGAGAATGTGATGGGTTCAGGGTGACAGAGATGTAGTGAGAGTCACGGGGTAGGGAGAGGGTGATGGAGTGAGGTTGAGGGGTTCAGTGTGACAATGATGGAGTGAGTGAGGGGTAAGTGTGACGGTAATGGAGTAAATGTGAGGGGTCAGTGTGACGGTGATGTAGTGAGTGTGAGTGGAACATGGTGATGGTGATGGGTTGAGTGTGACATGGTCAGAGTGACGCTGATGCAATAAGTGTGAGGGGGTCATGGTGACGGTGATGGACTGATTGTGAGGGGATCAGTGTGACAGTGATGGAGTGAGTGTGAGGGGGTCAGAGTTACAGTGATGGGGTGAGTATGAGGGGTCAGTGTGACGATGATGGAGTGAGTGTGAGTGGAAGGTGGTGATGGTGATGGGTTGAGTGTGATGGGGTCAGAGTGACAGTGGCAGATTGAGTGTGAGAGGTTGACAGTGGTGGAGTGAGTGTGGGGGGTAAGTGTAACGGTGATGGAGTGAGTGTGAGGGGATCAGTGTGACGGTGATGGAGAGAATGTGATGGGTTCAGGGTGTCAGAGATGGAGTGAGTGTCGGGGGTAGGGTGAGGGTGATGGAGTATGACGGGTTCAGTTTGACAGTGATGGAGTGAGTGTGAGAGGAGGGTCACTGTGATAGAGTGAGTGTGAGGGGATCAGTGTGACAGTGACGGAGAGAATGTGATGGCTTCAGTGTGACTGTGATAGAGTAAGTGTCAGGGGTAGGGAGAGGGTGATGGAGTAAGTGTGAGGGGTTCAGTTTGACAGTGATGGAGTGAGTGAGGGGGTATGTGTGACGGTGATGGAGAAAGTGTGAGGGGGTCAGGGTGACGGTGATGGAGTGAGTGAGAGGGGGTCAGGGTGAAGGTGATGGAGTGAGTGTGAGGAGGTCAGTGTGAGAGTGATGGAGTGAGTGTGAGGGGATCAATGTGATGGTGATGGATCGAGTGTGAGGGGATTAGTGTGACGGTGATGGCGCGACTGTGAGGGGGTCCGGGAGACAATGATGGAGTGAGAATGAGTGTGTCAGTGTGACCATGATGGAGTGAGTGTGAGGGGGTCGCTGTGACTTTGACAGAGTGAAAGTGAGGGGGACAGGATGGCTGTGATACAGTGAGTGTGAGGGGTAGTGTGACGGTGACTGAGTGAGTGTGAGGGGGTCAGGGTGTCGGTGATTAAGTGAGTGTGAAGGGTCAGTGTGACAGAGATGGAGTGAGTTTGAGGGGGTCAGAGTGATGGTGATTGAGTGAGTGTGAGGAGTCAGTGTGACAGTGATGGAGTAAATGTGCGTAGGTCAGGATGACAGTGTTGGAGTGAGTGTGAGGGGATCAGTGGGACAATGATTGAGTGTGTGTGAGGGGGTCAGTGTTACAGTGATGGAGTGAGTGTGTGAGGGTCAGGGTGACAGTGATGGAGTGAGTGTGAGGCCATCCGAGTGACAGTGACTGAGTGAGTGTGAGTTGTTGAGGGTGACGGTGATGGAGTGAGTGTGAGGGGGTCAGGGTGAAGGTGATGGAGTGAGTGTGAGGGGATCAGTGTGATGGTGATGGAGTGAGTGTGAGGGGGTCAGGCTGATGGTGACGGAGTGAGTGTGAGGGGGTCAGTGTGAGGGTGATGGAGTGATTGTGAGGGGTTCAGTGTGATGGTGATGGAGTGAATGTGAGCGGGTCAGAGTGACGTTGATGGTGTCAGTGTGCGTATCGGGGAGAGTGAGAGTATGTGCTTGTCCAGTCGAAAACACAGACAGACAGATCACAGAGGGGTCAGTGTTACAGTGATGGAGTGAGTGTGAGGGGGTCAGGGTGACGGTGATGGAGTGAGTGTGAGGGGGTCAGGGTGACGGTGATGGAATGAGTGTGGGGGGTCATTGTGATGGTGATGGAGTGAGTGTGAAGGGGTTAAGGTGACAGTGATGGAGTGAGTGTGAGGGGTCAGTCTGACAGAGATGGAGTGAGTGTGATGAGGTCAGGTGATGGTGATGGAGTGAGTGTGAAGGGGTCAGGTTGAAAGTGATGTAGTGAGTTTGTGTGTCGGGTGATGGTGACGGAGTGAGTGTGAGGGGGTTAGTGTGACGGCAATGGACTGAGTGTGAAGGGGTCATGGTGATGGTGATGGAGTGAGTGTGAGGGGGTCAGGGTGATGGTGATGGCGTGAGTGGGAGGGGTCAGGGTGGCAATGATGGAGTGAGTGTGAGGGGGTCAGTGTGACGGTGACGGAGTGAGTGTGAGGGGGTCAGGGTGACGGTGATGGAGGGAGTGTGAGGTTGTTATGGTGATGGTGATGGAGTGAGTGTGATGGGGTTAGGTTGACAGTGATGGAGCGAGTGTGAGGGGGTCAGTGTGACGGTGATGGAGTGAGTGTGGGGGTGTGTAAGGGTGTCAGGGTGAATGTGATGGAGTGAGTGTGAGAGTGTCAGGATAACGGTGATGGATTGAGTGAGAGGGGGACAATTTTTCAGCGATGAAGTAAGTGTGAGGGGGTCAGTGTGATGGTGATAGAGTGAGTGTGAGTGCGTCAGGGTGATGGTGATGAAGTGAGCGTGAGGAGGTCAGTGTGACGGTGATGGAGTGATAGTGAGGGGTTCAGTGTGATGGCGTTGGAGTGAATGTGAGTGGGTCAGGGTGACGTTGATGGTGTAAGTGTGCGTATTGGGGAGAATGAGAGTATGTGCTTGTCCAGTCGAAAACACAGACAGATCTAGCAAATCCCTTTCCCCACGCACACTCCCTCTGTGGTTTCAGAACTTCTCCTCTCTGCAGTCTCTGTTCAATCTATTGTTCATGTTGCAGACTCAGAAGCTGTAACTACACTCCCCATGCTCCATCCAAAGTTGGGTCACCAAATCATCAGGTCTCCCTGAGTGTCTGGGGGAGCTCACAGCACAACCACCAGCAAATCATCCCCAGCACCTCCACTAACTTTTCAACAGCAGGAGTCAGTCAGAAACCCCTCAGCTACAAGTTAAATGCCTGTTCAAACACGTGATTCAGAGCTGCTGGAACACTCCTGCTCATGGAACACCACATGGGACACATCGGGAAGTGAACAACAGCCTGACACACACCATTTCAATGTTTTTGAGCTTCACAATGCCAGCACTCGATGTACGAGGGAGTCAAAACTAAAGGCCAGGGAAAGATACAGAAGAAAAACAAATAATTTATTAATTGATAACTTGTTGAAAATATGAATAAGGAGATCGGGGGATCGGAATAATGGGATAAGAGAGACAATGGTGGGTCGAATGCTAAGAAAGTAAACATTGAATGGAGACATTGCCAAATCAGTTAGAACGGTCCATTGCCTCAAATTCTGAAATGGGGTAAGGTAATGGCTAAGATGGAGAGCTGTGCAGGTCATGCTAGAGGATTACTCCATAAACTGGAGTTTCAGTATAGCAGGGGGAGCATTGCAAACCTTTGCCAGGTTTTAGCAGCCCTCTACCACCACCCTCTGCCTCCGAACTTTGAGCCACATTTGTAACCAAATGGTTTTCATATGAATCAACCTTGTTAAACAGATGACATGCACAATGTTATTCAACGCCTTACTGATGTCCATATCGACAATGTACACCACTCTCTCTCAATTAATCTTCTTCGTCGCTTCTTCAAAAAAATCTCAGTCAAGTCAGTGAGACACAATATTGGTTGCACAAAGTCATGTTGACTATCCCTAATCAGTCGTTGCCTTTCAAAATGCTTGAAAATCATATGCCTCATAATCCCCTCCAACAACGTACCCACCACTGACGTCAGGCTCACTGGCTTTTCCTTATTACCCTTCATAAATCCTTTATGTAGTGACACCACGTTAGCCAACCTCAGTCTTCCAGCACTTTATCTGTGGCTATTGATGATAGCACAGAGCCCAACAATCACTTCCCTAGATTCCCACAGAGTTCGAGCGTGCATCCAATAAAATCCAAGACATTTTCCTTCCTTTGCGTGTTTTAAGACCTCCAGTAGTTCCTCTGCCGTACAGACACTTTCCAAGATGTCACTGCTTATTTCCCAAGTTCATGAGCTTCCATAACCTCCTGTCCAGTAAATACCGATGCACAATATTCGTTCAGAACCTCCTCCATTTCCTGTGGTTCTGCACATGGGCAGCCTTGCTGATCTTTAAGGATGTCCTATTCTCCCCACAGTTACTATTTTGTCCTTGACGTATTTGTTGAATTCCTTTGGATTCTCCTTAACTATATTTGCCAAAGCTATCACATGTCCCCTTTTTATGCCCCCAATTTCCCTCTTGTTGCCTTCAGACTCTTCTAGTGATTCATTTTAAATCAGGAATTAAGAGGCTAATGATGACTATTCCAATTGTCGGAAACATCTATCTGGTTCACTGACACCCTTTAAGGAAACAATCTGCCATTCTTACCTGGTCTGGCCTACATGTGACTCTAGACCCACAATAATGTGGTTGACTGCTAACTGCCCTCTGGGTAATTAGGGATGGATAATAGATGCTTGCCTAGTCAGGGACGCCCTCATCCCGTGAATGAATTAAGGGGAAAAAAAACCTCAATTCCTGCTGTCTGTACCTGACACACGCTTCCCTTGTATCCATGACCAGAACCTCAACTTCTCCAATCCTACAGCATTCCTTACATGTACCAGCGTTAGCCTTCACCCTAACATCTCATTGTTGAAGGATTCCCAATTCCCAACTGACCCCCTTCTGCGAATATCTGTCCCAATCGACTTTGGAAAATTCTTGATTAATATCATCAAAATTGGCTTTCCAACAGTTTAGAACTTTAAGTTTTAGACGTGGTTCATCCTTTTCCGTCTCTATTTTGAAACTAATAGAATTATGATGACTTACCATAAAGTGCTCCCCCACTGATACCTCAACCATCCCCTCCCCACTGCCTTATTTCCCAAGGGTAAGGTGACGTTAAGCTCCTTCTTGGTGATGGAGAGCATTGGTCAAGCAGCTGCAGCTTTGTAACTGGGATTGGGGGTCAGCAGAGCCTTCAACTCATTGGGTTGAGCCTAACAATATTTTGTCTCAGTGACATTTTCATTGAGTGAGACAGAGGGATTGTCTGTATGAGGCTGAGCTCGTTTCCTGGTGTTATCTTATGGAACTCATAGAACATAGAACTTAGAACAATACAGCACAGAACAGGCCCTTCGGCCCACGATGTTGTGCCGAACATCTATCCTAGATTATGCACCCATCCATGTACCTATCCAATTGCCGCTTAAAGGTCGTCAATGATTCTGACTCTACCACTCCCACGGGCAGCGCATTCCATGCCTCCACCACTCTCTGGGTAAATAACCCACCCTTGACATCTCCCCTATACCTTCCACCCTTCACCTTAAATTTATGTCCCTTTGTAATACTCTGTTGTACCCGGGCAAAAAGTTTCTGACTGTCTACTCTATCTATTCCTCTGATCATCTTATAAACCTCTATCAAGTCACCCCTCATCCTTCGCCGTTCCAACGAGAAAAGACCGAGAACTCTCAACCTGTCCTCGTACGACCTATTCTCCATTCCAGGCAACATCCTGGTAAATCTTCTCTGCACCCTCTCCAAAGCTTCCACATCTTTCCTAAAGTGAGGCGAACAGAACTGCACACAGTACTCCAAATGTGGCCTAACCAAAGTCCTGTACAGCTGCAACATCATTTCACGACTCTTGAATTCAATCCCTCTGCTAATGAACTCACCTCATTAACTATGCACCCCACCCCATAATGTTCCGCTCATTCAATGCTAGCACGATTCTCCCACCGATCATGGCTGGAGGTACTCACCATCGCCCAGATGCCCCTGGATATTCTGTGACCCCTGGCACTGCTACTATCTTTCAAACGCCAATGGGCATACGGTTGAGCTTTCTCAGTTCGGAGTTGCCCTGCACAGTTTACCCCGAGCATGGCAAATAAGGGGCAATTACACCACGGTGTGTCGACAGGGACACGGAGGTCCTGGTGGATGGGTTAGTATAGAGGGGGACCATTCTCTTCCCAGAGGGGGCCACACAATCAGTCCCACCTAGCATGGTCTGAGCTCACCACCCAGCTCAGTGCAGTATCTGTGGTCTGAAGAAATGCCCAGCAATACAGCACAAGCATCAATAGCCTTCCCCGCTCTGTCAGGGTAAGGTTCACCGTATTCTCTTTGCTCCCTCACACTCACTGCATATCTGTTAGAGCACCGACACACCAACAAGAGTCATGCTCTATCACTCTCACTGCTGCAAGCAGCACCTTTCTTCTGTCTCTCTTTCCCCATCACAACATCTCTCTCATTAATAACACTGTTTGGATACAACACTGTGGACTGAGACCCTCTGGACACATCACCATCTCCACCACCCCCTCCACACCCCCACCGCCACCCCCTACCCACATCAGCATGAACAGCAGGGACCCCCACTCCCACCCTCCATTTCTCGCATTTCAAGAGAAACAGCCTGGAATAGGATGGAAAGGGACAAGCTGGGTGGTGGAGTGCCCGATATCCATCTCCCCACCACCACCCGTACCTGTGTGTCTGTATTTGACTCTGTGAGTATCTATATGTAAGTGCAGGTCTGACCATCTCTGTAGTGCTGAAAATGAAACAATCTCTCCCTCAGCTGGCCTCCCCACCCTACTGCAGTGACAGCGACAGAGAGTGACAACACTTGAGGATTCAGACTGGGAGGGAGAGAGAGTGAGAGAGCTCATAGCACGATACAACCTGGCAGCACCATGAATTCATTCACACGCACATACACGCACACACGAGCAGGCTCGCACACGCAATGCTGGTAGATTGAATGTTGCAAATATACTTGGGCTGACAGAATGGAAATGCTTATCTCTGAGTCAATCATTTTGTCAGGAGATGAGATGAATTAATTTCTCACTCTGTGACTTGCAATGCTTAAAACATATGTGAGAAAGCATTGAAAAGTCCTGGAAAAGGCCCAGTAGTGTTGCTAATGACGCAGGAACAACATTTCTCAGTATCAGACAAAACTGCTCTATGCATCCAAAGATATTATTGGAAAAATCAATTTGAGAGATTCACAGCAAAGGATTTGTTATCTTCTGAGAGAGTAAAAAACTCTGCCATTTATGCAGTGGTGTGGGGAGGCCAGCAGAGGGTAGTATTGTATGAATCTAATCACAAAACTCAGAGGCTAGCACTGCTGCTTCACAGCACCAGGTACCCGGGCTCGATTCCACCCTCGGGCGGCTGTCTGTGTGGAGTTTCACATTCTCCCCATGTCTGCATGGGTTTCCACCGGATTCTCCTGGTTCCACCCACAGTCCAAAGTTGTGGATGTTAGGTGAATTGGCCATGCGAAATTGTCCATAGTGCCCAGGGGATGTGTAGGTTATGGACATTAGTCAGGAGTAAACGTAGGATAGTATTTTCACGGGTCTGGGTGGGTTATTCTTCGAATGGCTAGTGTGAACGTGTTGGGTCGAAGGGCCTGTTTCCACACTGTAGGAATTCTATGAACTCTGCGACCAACAGGGACACACAGAGACAGAGGAGGAGGGAGACTTTGGTTCCAATTTCAATATATTTACTTCAAAAGCAACTTTGCACAGAGATGCAGACAGAGGTACACACAAACTGAGATACTGACACTAACACACATAAAATATGCACACAGAGTTATGCACACAGATATGGAAGTTTACACACAAACACACGAACATAACCCCACATGGAGGCATGCACTGTCTTTAATACAGAGATATATACGTTTTATTAATAAGTTATCAGTGGTCAGTTGGAGAAGGCAGGAGAATGGGGTTGAGAAATATTTTTGCCACGATCAAATGTCATGACAAACAAAAATGGGCTGAATGGCCTAGTTCTGCTCCAGGGTTCATTGCTCATATGATCTTGTGGTGCCTGGAATTGTCTTTCCACGAAGTCAGTGGAGGCTGAATTTGGTAAGTATTTGATTTAGGAGAATTAATGAGAAAGTGGACAGGCTTGAGGGCCTGAATGGTCGATATCTGTTTCTAATTGTTGACTCCTTTTATATCAAAAAGTGGTGAATGGTTTGAGGGGAACACATTTTGAGAATAAGGACATTCCCATTTCAGACTGAGACAGGGATGCTCCTTTCTGTTGATTCTTACAGACTTACAGTGTGGAAACAGGCCCTTCGGCCCAACAAGTCCACACCGACCCGCCGAAGCGCAACCCACCCATACCCCTACATTTATCCCTTACCTAACACTACGGGCAATTTAGCTTGGCCAATTCACCTGACCCGCACATCTTTGGACTGTGGGAGGAAACCGGAGCACCCGGAGGAAACCCACGCAGACACGGGGAGAACGTGCAATCTCCACACAGTCAGTCGCCTGAGTCGGGAATTGAACCCGGGTCTCAGGCGCTGTGAGGCAGCAGTGCTAACCACTGTGCCACCGTGCCGCCCACCATTCCGGTTCTTTTTGCCAAAAGCACTTCCCAACCTCTCACCTTCTAATAAATGCAACATGAAAAGGAAAGTAAATGTTTACAGAAAAGAACAAAGGAAATTTACAGCCCAGGAACAAGCCCTTCGGCTCTCCAAGCCTAAGCCGATCCAAATGTACTCTCTAAACACGTTGGTCCATTCCTAAGCATCTGTATCCCTCTGCTCCCCAGCTACTGCATCTGTCCAGATGCATCTTAAATTAATCTACTGTCCCTGCCTCTACCACCTCTGCTGGCAACGCATTCAAAACGGCTACTCTTCCTCTGTGTGAATTACTTGCCACATGTACTCACCTTGAAAGCGTGACCTCTTATTACTGAATCCTTCACACAGGGAAAAAGCTTGTCTCCATCCACCCTGTCTAAACCCTTCATGATTTTGTAAACCTCAATCAGGTCCCGCCTCAATCTCCTTTTTACTAATGAAAATAAACCTCACTTACACAACCTTTCTTCATAGCTCGCAAATTCCATCCCAGGCAACATCCCCATAAACCTTCTCTGCACCCTCCAAAAAGCATCCATATCCTTCTGATAATGTGGTGACCAGAATTGTACATAGTATTCTAAATGCAGCTGAACCAATGATTTGTGCAACGTTAACATGACTTGCCATCTCTTATACTCAATACCCCGTCCAATGAAGACAAGCATACTATATGCCTTCTTGACCACTCTATCCACCTGTGCAGCAACCTTCAGGGTACAATAGACCTGCACTCCAAGATCTCTCTGCCCATCAACTTTTCCCAAGGCTCTTCCGTTCATTGTATAATTCACTCTAGAATTAGTCTTGCCTACATGCATCACCTCACGTTTGTCTGGATTGAAAACCATCTGCCACTTTTCCGCCCAAATCTCTAGCCCATCTATAACGTCCTTTATTCTCTGATAGTGCCTTATACTTTCTGCTACTCCACCAATCTTCGTGTCATCTGGAAAATTGCTGATAATACCAACAGTGCCCTCTTCTAGATAATTTATGTATATTACAAACTACAGTAGCCCCAACACTGATCCCTGTGGAACACCTTTCTCCATTTCGAGAAACTCCCTTCAACTACTACTTTCTGTCTCCTGTTTCTCAACCAGTTCTTTATCCACCGAGCTAGAACACCCTGCCATACCATATGACTTCAATTTTTCCATTAGTCTACCATGGGGAATCTTAACAAACGCCTTACAAAAGTCCATGTATATGACATCTACAGTCCTTCCTTCATCTAGCAACTTGCTCACTTCCTCAAAGAACTCAATAATGCTGGTAAGGCACGATCTCCCCCGCACAAAACTATTTTCCCTATCACTGATAAACCCATTCTTTTCTAAATATAAGTAGATCCTAGCCCTCAGTACCTTCTCCAGCAACTTTCCCACCACTGACATCACGCACACTGGCCTTTGGTTACCCAGAATATCCCTACTACCCTTCTTGTACAGGGGGACAACATAAGCTACCCTCCAGTCCTCCGACACCTCACCTGTTTTTAAGGATTCCACAAATATATCTGTCGGGGCCCCAGCTATTTCCTCTCTTGCCTCCCTCAGCAACTTGGGTAGATCGCATCCTGTCCTGGGAGTTGTCCACCTTAATAACCTCTAGCATACACAATACATCTTCCCTACTTATGTCAACGTGATCCAGACTATTCAAACTTCAATCCTAATCTCAACATTCATCATGTTCCTCTCCTCAGTGAACACTGATGCAAAGTAATCAATCAGAATCTCACCCAGTCTCTCAGGTTCGGCACACAGCCTTTCTTTGTTGTCCTTTAGTGGCCTAATCCTTTCTCTAGTTACCCTCTTGCTTCTTATATAAGAATAAAATGTTTCGAGATTCTCCTTATTTCTGCGAGCTAAAACTACTTCATAACCCATTTAAGCCCATTTGATTCCTCATTTAAGACTTGTCCTACTCTTCCGATATTCTTCCGGGGCCCGTTCTGTTCTTAGCTGCCCAGTACGCTTCCCTTTTCCTCTTGGCTTTTCGCAAAATTTCTCCTGTTATCCACGGTTCACGAATATTGCACTTCCTATCCTTTGCCATCAACGGGACATGCCTATCCTGCACTACCTTTAATCTAGGAGAAAGTGAGGACTGCAGATGCTGGAGAACAGAGCTGAAAATGTGTTACTGGAAAAGCGCAGCAGGTCAGGCAGCATCCAAGGAACAGGAGAATCGACGTTTTGGGCATGAAGAAGGGCTCGTGCCCGAAACCTCGACTCTCCTACTCCTTGGATGCTATCTTTAACCTACCTTTGAAAGCCTCCCACATCTCAAATGTGGACTTCCCTTCATGAATGCTATCTTCATAATTCTTACAGTCTCCAGTCTCCACATCACTGCCTACCTATTTTCTCTTCTTGTTCCCTGTCTCCTGCCACATTAGTTTAAATATTCCCAACAGCAGTAACAACGCTGGCTAGCACGTGGCATTGGTAGCAATCCCAAGATCACTACCTTCGAGGTCCTCTCTTCAATTTCTTTCATAGCTCCCTGAATTCTTCTTTCAGGACCTCAACTCATTTTCTGCTTATATTGTTGGTGCCTATATGCACCAAGACAACTGGCTGTTCACCCTCCTCTTTTAGACCGCTCTGCAGCTGATCGGTGATATACCTGACCTGAGCACCTGTGAGGCAACAAACCATCCAGAAGTCACATTTTCAGGGACAGAACCGCCTATCTACTCCCTTTAAAAGAGAATTCCCTATGACAATGGTCCAACGAGTGGTTTTCCTGCCCTTCTGAACAGCAGTACCCACCACTGTGCCATGATCTTGGCAATTGCTGCCCTCCCCTGGTGAGCCATCTCCCCCAACAGTATCCAAAATGGTATAGCAGTTTTGGAGGGAGATGACCGCAGGCAGCACCTGCTCTGCCTTCCTACTCTTTTTCTGCCTTTTGGTCACACATTCATTGTCTCCCTCAGCAATTCTAAACTGTGGTGTGACCAGTTCACGAAACATGCTATCCATGCCCTCCTCAGCATCGCGGATGCTCCACAGTGAGTCCACCAGCAGCTCCAGAGCCGTCATGTGGTCAAACAAGAGCTGCAGCTGGACACACTTCTTGAAAGTGTAAGAGGCAGGAATGTCAGCCACGTCCCTGAGCTCCCACATCAAGCAAGAGGTACATACCACGGGTCTGAGTCAACCATTGTTGTTTTGCTAAAAGGTTGCCATAGTGCAGTGGAAGTTTATAGTATCTATTTGCCTTATAGACATCTTATATTTCAAGATTTTCCCTTATCCATGGTGTGTGTGTGTGTGAGAGAGAGAGAGAGGGAGAGCAAGAGAGAGAGAGAGAGAGAGAGAGAGAGAGAGAGGCTGACGAGAATCCTATTTCTTTTGGTATTCTCTAATTAGATTCAGTGGTTCAGCCTTTTTTACATGAATGTTCGTGTTTACTTCGGTGTTTTTTTGGAACTGAGAATTAACCGGAGTTCAGAACAGTTAGGATCATATAATTTGTGCTGCTATTTAAAACAGATCTGTATCTGCTCAAATTTTCCAATTATTGACTCAGAGTCCATGACTTATGAGGAATTAATATAAAGTTAAAAATCACCCAACACCAGGTTATAGCCCAACAGGTTTAATTGGAAGCACACTAGCTTTCGGAGTGACGCTCCTTTACCAGGTGATTGTGATCACCTAATGAAGGAGCGTCGCTCCGAAAGCTAGTGGGCTTCCAATTAAACCTGTTGGACTATAACCTGGGTGTTGTGTGATTTTTAACTTTGTACACCCCAGTCCAACACTGGCATCTCCAAATCAGAATTAATATAATGCTGACATGACAAAGAAAGGTTAAAACATAACCTCAGAGGACGTTAGGGTGCTATAGAGAAACATACGTTAAGTGAGTAGTCAAAGACCTGACAAATAGATTTTTACGTGGATAAATCTGAAGTCGTCCATTTTGACTGGAAGAAAAGCTTCATTTTAAATAGAGGGTGACTCCATAGCTCTGAGATACGTTGGGATCAGAGTATAGCCTTACCTTAATTCACAAAGTGCTAGCACACAGACGCAATGCGTAATTAGGAAAGTGAATAAATATTTTTCTTTTATCGTGGAGGAATTTAAACACAAAAGTAGAGAGCACTGCTGAGCTTGTATTTTGAATGCTCTAATTCCAATTGATCACCCTGTTTATGGAAGGAAGTAAATACATTGGAGGCAATTCGGAGAATGCTTACCAGAATAATACCTATTGAATGACTTGTCATACAAAGGGAATTCGGATAGTCTAGGCTCTTGTCAGTTTGTGTTTAGGAGAGGAAGAGACAAATTCATTGAAACAAGATGTTTCCTCCTACAGAAGAGACGAGAATAAAGGATTACTGTCTAAATGTCAGTGTTTGTCCATTAAAAATAGATTGAGATGATTTGTTTTATCTCGAAATGTGGAAACTCTGCCACATTATTAAAGCAGAGCTATGGGATATTTTAAAGGCAAAGATAAATAGTTTATTGTTGAGAGAGGAATGGTGAAAGGTTTTCATGGTAGGCAGGAATGTGGATTTAAAGTTACAATAAATGAGACATACTTATGTTGAAAATCTAACTCTCCCTGTTTGTATGGGATGTGGCAGGTTTATTAAATTTCCTAATTGGAGTTCCAATGTAAAGATTCAACAAACAAGTTTATAATGCTGAAATCCTCCACCTTCAGAGCTTTAAAATCACTTAATTTGTGCTGTAACACCGATTGCAAATATGGAAACTGTGATACTTCCAAGGCAGAAGAGATTCCAGTAATGAACGCACTGATCACAAAGAAAGTTTTAGTCCAATGTGTGACTGAAATAAGATTCATCTAGAACACAACAATGTGAAAGAAAATTAGTGCCACTTCCCGTAAGTTCTATGGAGGGGCTTCTGTCTGAGTACATGCCACAGCAATGTAACAAACACCAACCTACAGCAGTCACATTAACAAAGTTGCTTTAATATGTCTGTAATGTTTGCATTTTTCTGAGAGATTAGAGATTTTATTTGCTAAAAGATAGTTGCATCAATAGAAAACCTTCAAAAGTGGTCAGTGGAAAATTGCTTGTCGATTCAATATTCAGATCTCAATTTGTAGTCGAACATTTAGATAGCTGAACTCTGAAGAAAGGATAAATATATTGAACGATTAGTGTTCCTATCTTCTCTGCTCCCCTCAAGCTGCGTGTCGTGTCTTTCAAATCCCCTATGAAAGTTTTAAAGAAAAAAACCTACTGTTTTCAATTGTCCCACTTCCTCTGGAAGTTGATCTACTTCATAAATACAGTTGATCAAAGAATATAATACTGAATCCCTGAGCATCCAACAATTTTATACAAACCATCAGCCAATTGTGCATACAATACCTAGCTTAAAATGTCTTTTTTCATGACTCATTTGAGCTGCGTATACTGTGAAGAAACTGGGAAATCTAATGTCTCCAGGGACAGTTGCAGAAAATAAATTTGCTCCAGTTTGTGTATAAATTATCCTTGATTCAGAATTCAAAGATGTGAAAGGATATTGCTGGAGAGCTGTTGTTTCGATTGTTGATAGGTTGCCTCTTGAAAGCATGTGATAGCAGTGGAACAAACACCTTTGCAGACCAGACCACAGCAGTCACACTACATTTGCATCCCTAATGCTCGCTTTGTTCCTACAGGTTGAAGCTATTATTTAACTAGAACAACAGAGAGCAACCAAATAAAACCCGAAAGAACTGTGAATGCTGTAAATCAGAAAGAAAAACAGAGTTGCTGGAAAAGCCATTGCTTTAATACATCCAAATCTCTTCAGTGAAACGTTTCCCCTTCATCAGCCCTGTCCAGACCGTTTTACCTCCCACTGACCTCTCTGATCTATACTGTAAGAAAAAATTGCATCTCCCCGATATTCTCTGCCTCTTCCCCTATCTTGCAAACCAGTTTTGTAAGTTTGACACAAAAAAAATCACCAACTCATGCAGTCATCCTTCCGCAGTGTGAACAGTTTTTAAAAAGCAGCTGAATAAGCGCTGCAATACTGAATCCAGATCCTTCAGCCATTCCGTCAGCTGGCACACAATTGTATACGCAGGCAAATGCTGATTTCAGTGACTAAACTTTCCTGTTCAATTGCAAGCTTGGTAAACCTGACAGCCTAAATGGCGATGGAGATGGAAAACCGTGCTATCCAAATCTAAGGCGGTCTAGAAAAAGTATGTTTGACATGATATGTGACCATGATTTTACTTCATTCAGAGTACAAGAAAGTGGAAGTAAGTTGGTGGTGGGCAGGCAGTTACGGTAAGTTAACGTACAGACCCCTCATGAAAACACCACACAGCAGTGCAGAGATTACCATTCCCGACCGTAGCAATCACATATTGCCTCTCCAATATCTACATTGTTCTTTGGGTCAGAGAGTTTTTTTTTCAAAACAGACAGTTTTAGGAGAGGACATCAAGGAAGCTTGAATTCAAAATTGCAATCAAATTTGGGTTTACTTACCTCTGATCATTTTAGTCTCTTAAAATGAATATATTCAAGAAATACGTATCCAGTCACACTCTCATCCTTATCACCAGCTATAGTGTCCGTGAAACCTGTGATAGGGTTTGAACAATAAACTCAGTATTGATTGCCGTATCCATCTGGATTGTAAGAAGTTTAACAAAAGCAGCTGAACTCAAGCTGTACGGCTGAATCCAGAGTCTTCAGCCATTCAAGCAGCTGGTACTCAATAGTAGCTGGAGGCAAGTGCTAACGTACGGACTTAATTTATCTTGCCTAACCAGTTCCAGGCATGGCAAGGTTGACAATCCAAACTGCATGGGATATGGAAAATATAGTTCTCCAGGATTGTTTGCAATAACTAGAAAATATGTTTGATATTTTGTGTAATTCGTACTTCATTTGTTATTATATTCTCCAAGGCATTTACTGGAGAACAAGCAGTTCCTTTGAAGTTATGTAGATATTTCCTTCCGCATCCAGTAACCATGTAGCAGGCCCTAGTTACCACAGTCAGCTTAACCCACAAAATATGTATTACATCCAAAAGTCAGAAGATGGTGTTCTTTCTTACACAAGACTTTTGCCGTCATAATTTTATGAATTCTGGTGAAGTCCTGCTGGTTGAACTGAGAGCTGGATTATAACGCGATGGTTGGTAGTGCCAAAGGTGGCATGGTACTGACAGTAGCTAATACAGAAGTTGCTGCGTGGTCACAAACCATTATTGAAATGGCATGATCCAGAGAGCTAACAGCAATAACAGAGAGAAGGCAGAGCAGTGACCTTTCCTTTACTGCCATTAGTGGTGGGTATTGCTGAGCCTGTACTAAAGAGATTTGCAGGCCAAAGCGCACTGTGGGAGTTGAGCTCTATTGTTTACAAAACAGACAGACATGAGTGGTTCTCAATTGGTGCCTTCATTTGCCCACCACTGACAAGATAACATAATGGTGCAGAAGGGAGTTGGGCTTTGCTCCTGAACTCCCCTCCACTTGGCCTGACTCATGAGAATCTTGGCAAGAGCCAGAAAACATGGAAGATGCAGCCCTGTATGTGGAGACAGTACCAAAGGTCTTCATTGGAGATATTGGCAAGTTGGTTGCCTAGTCTCCTTTTGGGCCTGGAGCTCTTTAGTTGAGATACTTTGAGACGTTGCAACAAGAATAAAGTATTGAAGAAATGAATTTGTTGCATCGTGTCTCCCTTTCTTTGCTACCACACTCCAGCCTCATTATCTTGTCTTGCAAACAGCCAATGAGGGTTTTGGGGTAATAAATCACCATCTACTGTAATTGTATCTTGAAATAGTTTTACAAAACTAGCTGCCCATGACTTGAAATACTGATTCAATTTTTCAGGTTTATAATGATGATTTTATTGTGGATGTAGATGCACGCTTAAAATGACTGAAGAGCACTTTTCTGACTATTTGCAGATCACCTGATAGTCCAAAGTACAAGGTCTATGGACTGTATACTCCAATATCCATCATGAAAAAAATAAGTTTGGAAACAATACGGCTTAATGTTTTGCTCCATTCAGAGTACACAAAATAGAAAGGAAATCACTTTCCAGGTACTTTTCAGGAAACAGCACACAGCAGTGCAGGGAACACCACTCCAAGCAAGAGCATTTGCATTACTGTCTCTCTGTTATCGGCATTAGAATTAGGGCTTCAGAATTTTGGCTCAAAAATATTGTATTAGGAGAGGACATCAAAGACACTTCATTGTAATTTGCTTGCATTTTGTTATTGAAGTTTCTAAACTCTGAATATGGGTACATTCAAGAACTTGATATCCAATTTCTGTCTTTAATTGTTATCACCAGCAACAAAGGTTTTGAAGAACAAATTCACCATCTATTGTAGTCACCCATCTGGAGTGTGACCAGTCTCACTCAAACGGCTGAATGCAGGCTGCAGTCCTGAATCCAGAATCTTCAATCTTTCAAACAGCTGGCACACAATTGTGGGATGGAGGCAAATGCTTTAAATAACTTCATTTATCTTTTATGAACAATTGCAGGCAAAGTAAGTGTGACAATCCAAACTGCGATGGAAATGAAACCTATAGTCTGTCAGGATCAACTGAAGAGATTAGAGAACAATGTCAAATACGCTATTCCAGGCCATAGTTAGCACATGACGGAACTGCTGGGCTCTACCTCCCAAGTGTGTATTTTTCCTGGAAGTTAGTGTGTAGTGGTTCTTTTTTAAAAACAAGACATTTGCAGTAATAATGTTGTGAATTATGGTGGAGCCCTGTTGCTTGGACTGAGAGCTGGAGCCAGCGCTGCTGTGAATGATGGCACCACTAATGTTGGCATGCTGCTGATGTGGACTGATCAAGAAGCTGTTGCTGGGTCACTATCCCAAGAATGAAATGGCCCAATCTAAAAAGCTGATGGTTTAATTGGAACAATAGCAGAGTGGCAAACCTTTCTGTGCCACCATTAATGTTTGCAATTACTGAGCCAATACCCATTGATGAGGAAAAGTCAATCTATATGTAGAGCCAGCATCCAAAGCTCTTCACTGGAGAAATTGGACAGCTAGTTGCCCTTCTCTAATTGCCCTAAGCTCTTTATTTGAAACTTTTCTAGACTATGCAACACGTGTAAAGCATTGAAGAAATGGGTTTGTCACATCCTTCATTTCCATGTTCCAGCCTGCCTGTCAGTGGCTTGTAAGCCAGACACTCCTTTTCCAGTTTCTAAAAATGGTTTTTATTCTGAACGTAAATGTTTGCTTACATTGACTTAATAGCACTTGATGACCATTTGCAGCTCCGAAAACATCAACTGCTGAAGGTGCAAGGCAGCTGGTGATCCTGGTTCTCCAGAAACTAAGAAAGTATTGAAAAATCAGCTGAATACAATGTGTGACTGTCTATTAATAGCTAGCAGGTCTGGCTGTATCTGTGGAGTGAAAACAGAGTTAATGTTTTTAGTTGAATGACTCATGTTCAGAACTTCAGATCTCTCTGAAGAAGGGTCACTTGACTCAAGGTGAACTCTGCTTTCTCTCCACAGATGCTGCAAAATATGTTGAGTTTCTCTAGAAACTTCTGTATATCTATCAGATTGTCAACTTCTACAGTTTGATTTTACATTAAAGAAATTATTGACTGGCATATAATCTTTACTGTATCGTTAGTCTTGTAAAAAGACATTTTAGGTGGAAGCTTGCAATTAATGCTGCAGACCTGATGATGGGACTGAAACCTGGAGGTTTTGGCATATGCTAAGGATGATATATTGCCAGCAGTGACCAATGCAGAGATTCTTCATTGGTGAAGGGCTTTTCCCCGAAATGGCGATTTTCCTGCTCCTGAGATGCTGCCTGACCTGATGTGCTTTTCCAGCTCCATTCTAATCTAAAATGAAGAGATTCTTGCCAGGGTTACTTATCAATTGACGGTGCATCTTAGTTTCAAGAGCTGCTACTCCAGTAGGAGGGAGGACAGATCAACAATTTTCTGAGCCCTACTATTCACGCTGATCATTGCTGAGGCTGCAAAGGTAGGCACAATCAGGGAAATGAGGGCGGCAGCCCTGAGAGATCGTGGAGAGTCAAGATGTCAAAGAGAACTTGTCTATGTTAGTATGGTTTAGCAATAAGAGGGTGCCAGACTCCCTCCTGCCAGTTTCCAAATTCTACCACCTCCCAATTAAAAGCCAATGAATTATTGGACATGCATTAACTCAAAGTCTTTCAATAATCATTTCCAGCCCTTCAATGTTCAGGCCTTCAGTTGTTCACTTCCAAGCACTGGACTGTGCAATGTGGCTGAACATGTTGGAAACCCATTGACTACCTAACTCTCTGCTTCCCAATACTATTACATCGGTCACCTCCCCTCACCCCCATCTCTTCAAAAAGAACAGGCCATGGTATTCTGCAAACCTCTGTGAAAGTTGAAAAAAAGCCAACATATATTGCAGTCATAGCTTTTAAAAGTGGCCTTTTTTAACAGAATGTAATGTTAAAAGGAATTTCTGGGGAGCAGGAATTTCTGTAAGATTTCTGGAGGAACTTCCGCTTGACAGCATCTCCCAGTGCTATAGCAAGCACCATCATTCCAGACCACAGCCCCTCACAATATTTGCATTGCTCCTGGTGATAACAGTGATTCCTCTTTTTTTTAAAAAGATGCTGTATCAGCTCAATAGAGCCTTTCGATCTTCAGGATTTATTTTCAAATGTTTGCAAGTCATTTATAGGTGTAAGTCCTTTGTTTAATTTGTGCTTCACGATGACTTGTGGCTGGGGACATTTTGACATACCAGATTCTCAGAAGGATGGGAGTCAAAGTTTGCCAGACATGTGGAAGCAAGTCTGTTTTGATCTGATTTTGATGTGGTTTAGTTATGCTTCATTTGGAATACAACAATGTGAAAGGGAATGTTGGAGAACAGTTGATTCCTTCAAATGTTTTGTGCAATGCGACGAATGCCAGTTCAAACAACAGCAGCTACATTTACAAGGCTGTTAGACTGCCTTCCAAGGATTTAATATTAGTGACAGAGTTGTCATAAACACTAGTACCACCATCCTAAATGCTGAGACGGGACATTGCTTGCTTATCAATGTTGAGGTAAAAAAAATGAGGTCTGCAGATGCTGGAGATCACAGTTGAAAATGCGTTGCTGGTTAAAGCACAGCAGGTCAGGCAGCATCCAAGGAATACGAAATTCGACGTTTTGGGCATCTTTCCTGATGAAGGGCTTATGCCCGAAACGTCGAATTTCCTATTCGTTGGATGCTGCCTGACCTGCTGTGCTTTAACCAGCAACGCATTTTCAACTATCAATGTTGAGGTTCTGTTTCTGGACATTGGAGCCATCGTGAAAATACTGAAGAATTGGGTTCCTCTCCTTCACCCCACCTCACCGCTTCACTTTGTTTCACTTTCCTGCTCATCCTCACTCCCCCACCCCCCATTCCATACTACCTACAAAATCATCACCATGGTCTCCATAGTTTGGTGACATTTGATGAAATATGGCTTCATATTTGAAGAAATATGGCGATGGATTGGGACCAACTCCTGATCTCCTCGCCTTGGTTTATCTCCCATACAAGGTCGCCATAGTATGCTTCGCACTTTTTATAAATTTATTTGGCCAGAGGCCATGTGTATCCGCAGAGTCAGGCACTTTCCCTAGTAATAGTTATTTGTTTGAATCAAGCTTATAAAGTGTTTTTTATAGTGAATCCAATATAGGAAGCATCAAATTCACACCGTTTTACTGATGCCATCAACTAATTGAAGCCTAAATACTGAGGTGATTACACTGCTCTGGGTCAGAGACCTGTAATTACTCCCGGGCTTAATATGGTCAAATCTTTCAGTAAACTCCGAACAGATGAAAGAGCAGGAGAAGAAAAGGAATAAAATTCACTTTTCAGCAAAACAGCCAATACTGACTAATATGACACGAACCTTCAATGAATTTGAATTATGAGAAATTATGTATTCGAACTCTGAATCAAACATTGAGTTACAAATTGTGCTTGCAAGGGTTAAATTAGCAATAGTGTAGAAAGACCTTGAGTTTCTTTTTCAAAGATAAGCAAGTTAAACTTGAATCCTTGCATTTGGGATGTTTCCCTCTGTCCCAGTGCAGACAAGTTTTTATTTGACCTCTTTATTTCCCACCCACGAGCTCCTGCCCTCACAGCCAAAACTCTCGATGTTGATTAGAAGTGCCAAATATTAATTTTGTGATCATGCACATATTTAAAATTATTTAACTGGTACTTTATGACCATATGCTGCTGTGAAAATATTGACACCTCACACTGTGAATTAGGTGGAAACCTAAGTTTGTCAGAAACTAAAGGGAACAAATTGGCATGTAAGTTTGGTCTAATGTCAGATTAAATCTGCTATGTTAGTGGTCCAATAATGTGAAAGGGAAGTGCTGGCAGTTGTTGTAAGATTATGTCAGGATTGCCTCACGAAGGCATCCCATGGCAGCGTGGTGAACACAAACACAGATGAGAACAATCACAGAAAACCACAGCTTGACTGGTTCAGAAATGCTAGGCTTATTTTGAGAGACCAATCTTGAATCAGCATAAAACATCCAAAGGTTTTCAATGGTCGTTTGAATTTTGCTTGACTTTCAGTATGAAGGTATTGCATAGCCCAGAAATGGCTCTAAACAATGATGACTTACTAAATAAATGGCTTTCTCTTCTTTTCACTCTGTTCTGTCTCTTCCATACCCCAACCCCTGCATTCCCTCATTGTGGTGTACTGTACTCATCCTGTGGAAGTCAAAAGAACCGCATACCAACACGAACAAGATGGTTCACGATGCATCTTGAAAAAAAAAGTCCCAGCAACATTTTTTTTAGATCATAGGACAGCATTGTCAATACACTCCAGGGGGATGGGCGGGGAATGCAGCAATAACTAGCTACATTAGCAAGATTACAAGACTGAGGTACAAGGTATACTGCTTTGTCATTACCCCCTCATTAACTTCACCATTACAAAGCTAAAATCAGGAGCATTGGAATCTTCACTGATCACCTGGTGATTGATTTAATTGCAACAATAGTCAAGAAGCTCAATATGATCAAAGAGAGAGCAGTTTGATTGACTGGCAAAAGAACTCACGTACCTAATTTCCACTCCCTTCACCATCACTGAGCTACGATGTTGGGCTACCTAGCACTTACGTAATGAACTGCAGCAACTCATCAGACTTACACTGAAAGGACCTTTCCTGTCTATGATCTCTATTTCTGAACAGAGCAACTATCAGCTAAAGGTCTGTTACACCTGATTCTAACTTTGCATGGATATCTCTGTTCTTTTATTATCACTATGCCAAAATAATGCGATTTATTAAAATTGCAGTCATTGTCTAACTGAAGAAAACTTGTCGACCAGGCTTGGAATATTGAATCTCAAGTCTGCGAATTTTTTTAGTTAAATTGATTTGGACTTAATTCTGAATAAGTTTACTGATGTTAAATGGCTTAATTTGTTCTCTTTGATGAACTGCAGTTCCGGAAACATTGTCAGTGCAAATAGTGAGGAAAATGGGAATGCAGGTTCTCCTGGATCAAGTGAAGTAATTACAAAGTAAGTTTAGTTGCATGCATAACTAAGTTAGTCATTATAACAAAATATGACAAACCATTAGGAAATAACTGGTGAGCTGGTAGTTTGTGCAATGTTATACAACGATCAATGGTAACAACTCGGAGGCAATGATTTGATCGGCTCTCAAAGAGGAACTTGCCTATGTTCATTCCCAAGTCATTTTACTATGTGATACTGCAAAATCTCTCCTTATGAAAATTGTAGATTCGTTTTGAAGACCTTAGTTGAAGCTGCCTCCACTACTAAACTATCAGGCAGAACATTCCAGTTTCCGAATATGCTGTTTTTAAAGAAAGGGTTCCTTGTAACCATTGTTTTATTTTGCTGATGATCTTAAATCAGTGTCCTTTTCTTCTCAAGCCTTTTTAAAAATAGAATCCATACAGAATGGAGGCAGGCCACTTGGCCCAACAAGTCCACACCAACCATCCAAAGAGTATCCAATCCAAATGCATTCTCCTACCCTTTTACGCTACTCTATCGAAATCCCTCATGATTTTGAACACGTTAAAAATGTCTTTATCTTCTGTTCTCCATAAAGAGCAGCCCGAGCTTCTACAAACTATCCACATAGTTGTCCAGTTGCTCATCTCTGGTACCATTTTTGTGTACCTTTTGTGCACCTTCTCAAGTCACTTCCTGAAGCTTGCTGTATAAATACTAGACATAAGGGAAAGGCAGGACTGTTTATAACCATTTGTCATAATTTCCTAATTTTGCATGCATGCAACGGTCCTATGTATAATGTTCAGAATCCAATTTGCACTACCAACTTCATAATTTGTGTGCATAAACACAATATGTATAAAATGCATTAAATATTAGACTGGGGTCATTTAAGAAAGCATTGATCGTTGTATCAAAAGATTTTAGCTTGAGTATAAAATGAACAAGGAACAAACCAGAATAATTCTGAGTTGGAGGAGGGCTGATTTCAATGGGCCAAGAGGGCATTTGAGAAAGGACATTAAAACACAAATCTGGGCAATGTTCAGTTACAGCTTTTCATTACAGCTTAACATTTCCATAAGCAGGAAATGTTGGCAAAAGCAATACTCTAATCCCCTGCATGATGTTGCAAAGGATAAGTATTATTTTTAACCCCAGTGAGAATCGTGCTAAATATAGATAGTTCAGAGGGGAAATAAAGAGTAAGGCAGCTAACTTTAAAAGGGAATCCAAAAGTCATCCTTAGTCATAAACATTGAGAGGGTAGCAAAAGAATGAGTGGGGCCAATTATCATAAATGCCCTGTTGAAACTTCATAGGGGCAGGGGCCTGACGGAGGTATTATGAAGAGGAAGTTGGTGTCCAGCTCATGCTGAAAAAATGTAGTTGAGACTTGGATGAGATGAAGTTTGACAGAATTTTAGAAAGGCTAAAATAAAACAAAATTGCAGATGCTGGAAATCTGAAACAAAAATGAAACTGCTGGAGAATCTCAGCAGGTCTGGCAGCATCTGTGGCACGAAAGTAGAGTTAATATTTTGGAGTCCTCTGACCAATTGAGCTTCTCCAGCAATTTCTGCTTCAATTAGAAAGGCTGATTGTCAGTGAGTGTTGGTAACTGATAACAACCGAATTGGAGAGACCTGTGGATACAGAGAAAAGTAACATTGAAGCTGCAGTGGTAATGTCCAGAACAACCTAATCCTGTTCAAATACAGACATGGAATCAGAGACAGGGGAATCACAACATTTAAAGTACTTTTGTTTAAAATTATCTGGATAAATCCAGCAGCCAGATTCATCTTCGTGGTGGGAAAGCTTCTAATGAACTGTAATCTCAGCCTCAAGCAACAATACTGGGAGATCAAATGGACTAACTTTATATGCTGACTAAAAAATCTAATGTGTAACCTGTTTACATAAATCATCTGATGACGGCTTATAATTCTGAATCTCCAGTTTTCTTGGATATTTAAGCCAGTTTAGAAACGTAGAAAATTGGACCAGGAGGAGGCCAGGCAATCTTTTGAGCCTGCTTTGCCATTCTTCACGATCATGGCTGTTTGGTGTCTGACCTTGTTTCATTAAATTAGTTGTTCAAGGCTTGAAATGCAGCATTGTGAGACTTCTGTTTTTTTAATGTCTGACAATACATTATAGACCCAGACACCATTTTAGTTTGCTTTTCATTTTGTGGTTATTGATCAATTGCACGTTAACAGACCGAGCATTCAAAAAAAATGATAATCTCAATTCTACAGAAATGAAAGCAGTGACGAAAAAGTAATCATGATTTGTCATGTGGCTAAATCGTATTTTTAATGTGGAATCTAACAACATGAGAGAAATTGCTGGAGAGTCAGAATGTCCTGTAAAATAATGTAGAGACTTTCTCATGAAGACATGCCCCGAAAACCAGTCTACAGTGTTCGTCTTTAAATTTCCCCAAAAAACTTTAATGGATTATGATCAATATGTATGGTTGTCTCAGATACATTTTGGCAAATGTTGTAATACTAATACCAAACTGAAGGTCTCTTTCTCAATTGTCAAATATTCCTGCTGATGAATGTGAGCAGCATGGTGGCATAGTGGTTAGCACTGTTCCCTCACAGTGCTAGAGATCCGTGTTCAATTCTCGCCTCAGGCGACTGACTGCGTGGAGTTTGCACGTTCTCCCCGTGTCTGCGTGGGCACCCTCTGGGTGCTCTGGTTTCCTCCCACAGTCCAAAGATGTGCAGGTTAGGTGAATTGGCAATGCTAAATTGCCGTAGTGTTAGGTGAGGGGTGTGGATTTATTGGGCCGAAGGGCCTGTTTCCACACTGTAAGTAATCTAATCTAGCTTCCTGAGAAACAATTGATAAGTCTTTTTATCTTCTCGTTGTTTTCCTGTAAGAGTACAGCACCGACACTTTTATCACTTGCATCGATAACTACCTTGAATAGCTTTGGGTTATTAGTTGTCGCTAATATTGGAGCAGTAGTTAACACAAATTTCAGGCTGACAAATGCCTTCTGACAGTTTTACATCCGTTGAAACTTCCTGCATTTCTACAGTAATTCAGTGAGTGAAGCAGCCACAGTTATAAGATTCCGTACAACATTCTGATAAAACCCACTCATAGCACTACCACATGCAGAAGAACCTCTGTTATCCGAACGTCAATTATCCAAATTTCAGATTATCCAAACAAGATCTCAAGGTCCTTTGTTTGCAATCAGATCAGTTATCCGAGTAATGAGTTATCTGAACAATCAGTTATCCGAACAATTAGTTATCCCCACCCGTCTAATTTCGATAAGCAAGATTGTTTTGTAGTCGTACTGCTCTTTTGGTTGATGAGGTCATCTGTCCATGTTCGATAACATGGTCCAGGAGAGTGATTTGTGTTTCCTTGAATTCGCTGTCAGCCAGGTTTATCACCAAGCCTGCCTCCCAAAGTCGAATGAATAATTTTGAGAAATTCTGCAAATTATCCTTCCATGTGTGACTCAAAACAAGGTCATCAATGTGTACCACGCAATTGGGTAATGAAGAAATTACTTCATTGGTTAGTCTTTGAAATGTAGCTGGCACATTCTTCATACCACATGACATGACTGCAAACTGGTACAGTGCAGTTTGCTGTCACCAAGGCTGAAATTGTCTTCACGTTTTTGAATAAAAGTAGCTGCCAGCATCCATTGAGTAAGTCGTACAGAGAAATATAAGTTGCTTGTCCCATCTTCTCAATATGGTCTTTCAAACTTGATTTAGGACATGTATCAGATTTAGTAACTGCATGGATTATGCTAAGGTCCACACATAATCATTGGATATTATCTGGCTTTGGTACCACTGATATAGGTGAGCTCTATTCACTACGACTGATTTTGATTATATTGTCTTTCAGCATATGTTCAGTCTCTTTCTGAACCTGTGCTAACCTCCAAAGGTTAAGCCTGTAGGATGTTGTTTGATTGGGACAGCATTTCCTCAATCAATATTATTTGTAGTGAGATTAGTAATTCCCAGGTTATTCCCACTAATCTCTCCATGTGATTATACTAACTCATTCAAGTCACTTCGATTTTCAACTGGCTGGTAACTCAGCAGTTTATCCAAATTTTCAGAACTTCGTCATTGATCAATTTAATTTTAAGAGACCAATTCACAACCATCTGAAATTGTTTCGTCACTCTGTGTTGTAACAGTAACACATTCTCTTTTGTTTTCCTATCAAAATAGCTTTTGAACACATCTCTTCAATCCACAGAATGGTCACAAAAATGGGTGGAACAGTAAGCCATTAAGCATGCGCTGCCGTTCAAAATGACGATGGCTGATTATTCAACTCAGTACCCTGTTCCATCATTGTTTCTGTAAGCTTTGATCACTTTAGCCCGAAAAAAAACTATAACGTTTTGGGCTTAATTAATTTCTATGACAGTGAATTCCAAAGAGTTACTACTGTCAGGGTGAAGAAAGGTTTCCTCATCTCAGTCCAAAATGCCCGAGCCAGTATTCGTAGATCATGAGCCCTGGTTCTGGACTCCCCAGCCGTGGAGAACATCCTTCCTGGTTATCTAATTCTGGATATAAACACTAACTTGTGCTGCATCTTGTGATCTTAGCCTGGGTCAATATGGGGAAGGTTGTTCTCTGTATTGCCACATTTTGAAAGTGCAAGTTAACCTCTTGCTGACAGCAGGCTGGAAGCAAGATAGCCATTTGTTGCTAAGGAAGAGATAGGACTGAGTGCTCACTGCCCATAGTCAAAAAGGAAGAATGACCCGTTAAGGAGAGATATTAGAGGACTTTTTGTAGCTGTAATGGTGGACACTGACAGAAATTACTGACTCCCGCATAACACACAGGGAATCAGCAAAGGTGACCCAAAGTGCTGATTCCTAATTACACATGTTGCACTTTCCATATGACAACAGCCCATTGGTTGAAGAGGCTTTCCTTTTTTAAAAAATTAAAATGTTCAGCGATGTATGACACGCCTCTCGAGTAGGTAGGACTTGAATTTAAGCCTGTTAAGTCTAATCTAGGAACTTAAGCCTACTGATCTAGGGGTAGGGAGATTATCATTCGACCATAAGAGGCCTGTTGTGCATCTCATATAAGATCAATGCAATTTCCCTTAATTGCTTCATTAATCCCTGGGGATGTAAATAATAAGCCACCTGTCAGAGTATTGTGTGTTACTTGGGTGTCACTGAGTAGTGTGTTGATCTTTGAGTCGGAGGGTTCAAGATCAACCATCGGGTTTAGAATAGAGTAATTGATGCTGCCACAGCAGCGCAGTCCTGAGATAATCCTACACAATAGATGTATATGAGGCATTAAACCAAAGCCACTCTGCCATCTAAAGGGACCCTTATTATTTTGAATTAAAGTGAGGAGATTATACCTGGTGTCCCAGCCAATAGTCATCGCTCAATCCCGATGAGCAGATGATCTTGTCAACATATCCTTCCTGCTTTTCTCATGGTACACAAATGAGATATCACATTTCTGACATGTGACTCCATGATCAAAAGTACTTCAGCTATTGTATAGAATATCTCTGATTGAAAATTGGCTTTGTCAGAACCTGCATGTATTGAGTATTGTTACTCAAGTTTGCTGTTCATTTTTCATTCTGTTGTAAGAAAACACTCCTTTCCAACTTCCACCAAAGGACAATGAGACAAAGCTCAGTGCTGTAATATTTCACTTTGTACTAACATCTGGATCTACCAAAAATACAATTCAATGTAAATATAAAATAAATTGAACCAGTTTTAAAGTATTAAAGCAAATTATATTTTACACACCAATGGGGTGTATTGAAATATTTCAATAGTTCTCATTGTGTCAAGTATTGCAAACAGTGGAGTATGTTCCAATCTATTTTATCTTATCTAAAGAATAGACTGAGGAAAAGAACAGTGCCTTATAGGCTCCTTCAATTCGAGAATGAGGAGAGGATTAAGTGTAGATCAGTGATTAAAGCAGGCGAATTATTCTCCAGATTAGAATAGACGTGTAGTGGAATAGACTAAAATGATAGAATGAGAGAAGCTAAAGTGGGATATTGTCAGCTGAATGTTTTATCAGCTTGTTCATATCGGGTCAGTCAGGGTCTTATTGAATGGTGGAGCAGGCTCGAAGGGCCAAGTGACCTGTTCTCGATCATTGTTCATACCGCGGAACAATTTTGCTAGTTACTCGAGCAGTGGTATTAAACACATATTTTAAACTGTTACATGGGCACATGCTGATATTTCCATCTCTGATTCCCTGGGTTTGATAGCATGTAGTTGACAATGGCTCCAGGGGTTCTGAACTTGTTTCAGAGATCTGGAAAGAGATGTTTAGGATACTCTGAGATTGCATTACGCTGTTATATAAATGCTCAAGTTTTCTACTTGTCTTCCTGCGAGGGTAGAGGGGGTGTTGCTCTTCATCAAACCTGTGCATCATTTGACTTCAATCTGCTTTACTTTGTTGCATTATTGTATGGAGTTTATTCTCTTAAGTCAATAGCCTGGGCTTTGCCCAAAGTTTAAGAGGTTTTTTACTCACATTGGCGAGTTTCTGTATCCCATGAGGTAGATTCATTGCAGTCAGTAATGGAAAATATAGCAGATCAAATATAATGTTGTTAATGGTTATTAGGTCATTTAACAGGGATAACGATATGCTGTTCTATGAGCCTCAGGATTCAAAAGCCTTTTCAGTGGAGCCACTGCTGATTTACCTAATGTACTATATTGGTGAAGTCACTGATACTGAAACCTCTATAATCTGGGACAATGATGAAGTACAAACTGATTGGAACTGCAACTTATCAGAAAAAGTGAGAACAGCGAGAGACTGGGGCCGAAGCTCAGAACACAGAGGCACTACAAACACAAACACCCATTGACACAGCTTCTCGAGATGAATTATGATGTGGTTCTGCACTATTCGGTTCTGATCGGTGATCGGAACCAATGCTTCTCTGTCAAACCTATGCAGTTTGTGGGAGAAAAAGTCTACTTGAAGGCAACTACAAAGCTTTCTTGCGATAATGTGACACAGAATCAAGTGAAATGTGGAGTATCTCCTTATGGGGCTTCTTGCATCCCTTCAAGTGGCAGCTGAATTTGGTGATCAGGTACCAGTTGCTATCGAATTGAATGTTAGTGTTTCATTTCTTTACATTTCCCTATCTCTGAGTTTTGCCCCATTTCTTTATTAAAGAGCCAAGGGGTGTGAGATCTCTTTAGTGCTGTCCATAGGGTAGCCGTGCTCCTGACACTGTGCACCTTCATATTAATATCTGCCTTTAAAAACAATCTGAATCTGTGGTCACATACTGGTGTCGGAACTGAGCGGGGCCCATAATAGAATGAGCAACTCTTCAACTGCTGCAAACCAATGTGGGCTAGATTTTCAAACTGTCATTATCACAAAAGGTGCTTCTGGTGACACATTCACTATTCAGAATAACAATTAGTTTGTCTGCTCGTGCAGAATTTCTCTCTATTACTTTACTTTGCCTTTGATCCTATGCAGCAACAATTTCAAAGCCATTGAGGAACAGAAATAAATAGAAACATACCACATGCACATACACACAGCACACTATTATGTAATTAGGGCCACAAGGACATTGTTGCTGCTTTTCCTCTGAGACCAGTGCGAACTTTACCAGTTCATTGTAGGCCTGATACATTATAGTTCAGTTTCACCTCTGCCGACTGGTGCAACATGAAAATTTAAGTATTGATGAAAATAAAGGTTTTTTTTTATTTAAGTCTTTAGTATTTAACTTATCAGGACACTCTCAAGAATACCAATGGAAAGGGAGAAAGCATTTAATCTGTCTGGGTAACGAGTGCTGATTGGTAAAGGCATGGAGAATGGACCAGGTGATCATTGGCCGCTAACTCCCAATGCTTGTTGTGATTCCACTAAATTGGTGATGGCCATTCTCTGATTCATTTGGCAGGGCAATAACTTGGTAAAAACAATGACTGCAGATGCTGGAAACCAGATTCTGGATTAGTGGTGCTGGAAGAGCACAGCAGTTCAGGCAGCATCCGAGGAGCAGTAAAATCGACGTTTCAGGCAAAAGCCCTTCATCAGGAATAAAGGCTGTGAGCCTGAAGCGTGGAGAGATAAGCTAGAGGAGGGTGGGGGTGGGGAGAAAGGAGCATAGAGTACAATGGGTGAGTGGGGGAGTGGATGAAGGTGATAGGTCAGGGAGGAGAGGGTACAGTGGATAGGTGGAAAAGGAGATAGGCAGGTAGAACAAGTCCGGACAAGTCATGGGGCAGTGCTGAACTGGAAGTTTGAAACTAGAGTGAGGTGGGGGAAAGGGAAATGAGGAAACTGTTGAACTCCACATTGATCTCCTGGGGTTGAAATGTTCCGAGGCGGAAGATGAGGCATTCTTCCTCCAGTCATCAGTTGGTGGTGAGGGAGCGGCGGTGAATGAGGCCCATGACCTCCATGCCCTTGGCAGAGTGGGTGGGGGAGTTGAAATGTTGGGCCACGTGGCAGTGTGGTTGATTGGTGTGAGTGAACCGGAGATGTTCCCTAAAGCGCTCTGCTAGGAGGGGCCCAGTCTCCCCAATGTAGAGGAGACAGCATCAGGAGCAACGGATACAATAAATGATATTAGTGGAACTGCAGGTAAAACTTTGATGGATGTGGAAGGTTCTTTTAGGGCCTTGGATGGAGGTGAGGGATGAGGTGTGGGCGCAGGTTTTACAGTTCCTGCGATGGCAGGATGGAAGGATGTGTAGTGGGGGGCGTGGACCTGATCAGGTAGTCACAGAGGGAACGGTCATTGCGGAAGGTGGAAAGGGGTGGTGAGGGAGATATATCCCTGGTGATGGGGTCTTTTTTGAGGTGGCAGAAATGTCGGCAGATAATTTGGTTTATGCGAAGGTTGGTAGGGTGGATGGTGAGCACCAGGGTCGTTCTGTCCTTGTTACAGTTGGAGGGCTTGGGTCTGAGGGCAGAGGTGCGGGATGTGGACGAGATGTGTTGGAGGGCATCTTTAACCAAGTGGGAAGGGAAATTGCGGTCTCTAAAGAAGGAGGCCATCTGGTGTGTTCTGTGGTGGAACTGGTCCTCCTGGGAGAAGATGCAGCGGAGGCGGAGGAATTGGGAATACGGGATGGCATTTTTGCAAGAGGTATGATGGGAAGAGGTGTAATCCAGGTAGCTGTGGGGGTCGGTGGGTTTGTAATAAATGTCAGTGTCAAGTCCGTTGTCATTAATGGGGATGGAGAGGTCCAGGAAAGGGAGGGAGGTTTCAGAGATGGTACAAGTAAATTTAAGGTTAGGGTGGAATGTGTTGATGAAGTTGATTAATTGCTGAACCTCCTCGCGGGAGCACGAGGTGGCACCAATGCAGTTATCAATGTAGTGGGGGAGTGGTGGGGAGTGGTGCCGGTGTAATTATGGAAGATCAACTGTTCTACGTTCCAATCAGGCAACCTGCCAATTGAAAACTTAACATTGTATATCTGTTAACTCTCCATCACCATCTGACAAGTCCATTTCCATTGGGGACATCTCGATCAATCATTGTGCACTTTCCAAAGCATCAGAACTCTTTTCTTGTTCAGTGTAAAATGTTGTTTCCGTTTATATCAGCTATCCTGATGAATGCAAGACATAAAAAAAGCATGTCCTATTTTACAGCAATACCCAATTTCTGTATTTACCAACAACCGTTTGTATAAGGGAACCTTTTGCTAATGCTAATATCCAGCTGATATGATTAAAATGGAATCTAGTTTTTGAATGAGAAATTACAAGCCCACTTTGTTCATGCAGATCCTCTTTGAATATTGTATCAGTCTGGCTGTTGAAAGACAGCTTTGTAAAGTTGTTATTTCTGTTAACTTCTATTTAATGAATTGCTGAAATGGTGGAAAATACATTCTATTGCATTTACAAAACTAAGATATCTTGTGAAATCAGGAGCTGTGCACAGTGCAAATAAAAATCCCATTTAATTCTGGCCTGGAAAAGACTGGTAAACTTAAACTTGTGCTTATAGAGAAAGGACTGAGATATTAACTGGTTCATTATCATTTAATGTATTGAGTTTAAACTTATGCCTATCTCTAAATTCTTCAAGGCCTTGATCCTTGGTGTCTCTTGTACCCTTTATATACACACTCTGTTCTTTGGTTCTCTGATTGCTTTATATCTTTTTGTTCATGAGTATGGTCAAGCCCCCTTAATTAGCTGTACTTTACTGATCAACTTCCTTAGATGCCCTCTGGTATTGATTCTTACTTTGAAGCTTGCTTAAAAGCCTGTTTCATGTTTCTGGTCATTGATCCTAACTTTTCTGATACATGCCAATCTTCTCCTGTTTGTCATTTGTTGCATCCTTCCCCAGTTTGGAAGGTTGAACTCGAATGCTGAATATAGGGTTAAAGACAGGATTCTTGGCAGGATGGAGGAACAAAGGGATCTGAGTGTACAAGAACATAGATCCCTCAAAGTTGCCACCCAAATGGATAGGGTTATTAAGCAAGCATATGGTTTTTAGGCTCTCATTTACAGGGGAATCGAGTTTGAGAGCCACGAGATTTTGCTGCAACTCTAAAAGTCCCTGGTGAGACCACACCTGGAATATTGTGTCCAGTCCTGGTCGCGCTGCTATAAGAAAGACATAGAGGCTTTGGAGAGGGCGCAAAGAAGGCTTACCAGGATGCTGCCTGGACTGGAGGGCTTGCCATATGAAGAAAGGTTGAATAAGCTCAGACTTTTCTCTCTGGAGAGAAGGAGGAAGAGAGGAGACCTGATTGAGGTATACAAAATAATGAGAGGAATAGATAAAATCAATAGCCAGAGATTTTCCCAAGGGCAGGATTGACTGGTACGAGGGGGTCATAGTTTTAAGATATTGAGAGAAAGGTATTGAGGAGACGTGAGAGATAGTTTTTTTTACACAGAGTTGTGAATGCGTGGAATGCATTGCCAGAGGTGGAAGCAGAGTCATTAGGGACTTTTAAACGACTGCTGGATATGCACATGTTTAGCAGTGAGTTGAGGGGTGTGTAGGTTATTATTACATTTTACATTAGGATTAAACCTGGGCACACTGTTGTGGGCCTGAGGGCCTGTTCTGTACTGTATTTTCTATGTTCTATGTTATAGTATCTCATAAATGTGAGTATTTAATGTCCACTTTGGCAGATTTAATTGATTCTAATTGGAATGTATCTGCCAAAGTTTTAGTAAAACCGAATCAGCAAACAGCTTCAAACTGTGCACACGTCCATCACATAACATTGCTGCTCCTCATTAACATTTCAAATGCACTGCTCCGTTCCAAAAAGCGGACCACCCGTTCCCATTCATAGAAATTTGTTTCTGATGGATGGAAGTGGTTGTTTCTGTACTTCTGCCATTTTTATTGAACTCATCTCAAGTTACACTTTGGAATTTGACAGTCAGCATTTGTTTGTGTTAAGCTTTATCAATTTTGACAAGTTTGCCAGCTCTTCATGTTCTTGAATATTGGAATGGGACAGGGTTCTATCAGCCCTCTCGGGACAGGCTGCAAGGTCATTAGGTGGATAATAGGATGGAAGATAACAAGGGAAGGAAGGAGTTTCAGTGCCTCTCATATTTCCACCTCCGTAGTATTTTATTGATCCAAATTAGGGAAAGGATGGCACTCAGGTTGTCAATGTAGAGTCTATCCCCACCAATGCTGGCAGTTTATTAGCTGTAGGTGTGTCCTCCATTATGTGGGAGACCTCCGCCTGCATCCTAGAGACGTGCCTGCAGGATTTCCCTCCTAAAGAAGCTCACAACAGGGTATCCCATCTGCATACTGGAACAGTCTCCTATCCATGGTGGCGATCTTTACGGGAACTGGAAATCAGAGTAAGTGAGTGAAAGAAGCCGTGAGGGTTAGAGTGTACACAACATTCCCAGGACCAGGTTGGCAGGCCCTACTGAGGCCATTAACAAGTCATTCAGGTTCTCCAATTGGTGCATGTACAATGGGTTACTCCTACTCCTAGTAAGAGTTCTGTGATTACTGCTTTTCAGTGCTATTAAACAAATAATGAAGTGTGGCCATGTGATAAAATCATTTACATTCACTGCTGAATACACGAGACCTTTTTGTGAGAAACTTTAGAATTTTTCTAGATGTTCTGAATATACTTTTTGTTTCATACAATGGTGATTTTCTACATAGGAGTATAGAGGAAAAACAGACCATTTGGCACAATCAGTTCATGCCAGTGTTTATATTCCACTCAAGATCTTTCACATCTTTCCTCATCTAAATTGCCCATTGTAATTCTCTATTCCCATCCCTTCCAAGTGCTCGCCTAGTTTCCTTGAAATACATCTAAAGTTTTGATTTCAACTATTCCGTCTGGTCACATATTCCCCCCATGTTCTCGTCATTCTTTCAGTGAAGAGGTTTCTTCTGAATTCCCTTTTGGATTTCTTGAGGTATCGTCTTATATTGACAGCCTTGAGTTATGTTCTACCCCACAATGTAATGTTTTCTCTGTACCTTCTGTTTTCAAAAGTTTTCATAATTTTCGAACTGTCAGCCTTCTTTTCAAGAGAGAAGTGAACAGCACAACAATTCTTCCTAGATATACACAGCCAGAAACTTGTGTATCATTCTTATAAATCTTCTCTTCACTCTCTCTCATACATCCTATAAATGTCAACTGGAACTGCAGGCAATACTCTTAATTATAGTCAACCAATTTTTTATAGTGACCCTACTTTCAAATCTATCCCTTTAGAGATAAAACTTAGGGCTTTGTTTGCATTTTTATGGCCTTTGGAACCTGTGGTGAAATTGTTATTGATGATTTAATTGTCTGAAATCCCTTTGTTTGTCTCCCTCACTGAGACGTGCATCTATGAATAAGTGACCTGCACATTATTCCTACCAAGATGGAACACCTTACGTTTATCTGTGTGGATCTTCATTTGCTAATTATTTGAACATACCGTAAATTAATTAATGATCTCTTGCAAATTCTTGGAGTACACAGAATTGGCTCCATTTCAACAGTCCTTTCCAATTTGGTGTCATTGAATTGCTTTATTTGTTGTAATTAGATAGAATATTTAATTTGCAGTTTTACTGTATTTTACATAGAACATAGAAAAATACAGCGCAGTACAGGCCCTTCAGCCCTCGATGTTGCGCCGACCAAAGCCTACCTAACCTACACTAGCCCAATAACGTCCATATGCTTATCCAATGCCCGCTTAAATGACCATAAAGAGGGAGAGTCCACCACTGCTACTGGCAGGGCATTCCATGAATATTGTTTTGAATTTTTAGAGATGTGCAGTAATCCACACGGTAACTATAACAACTAAATGTAGAATGACAGATAGATGAAAATTATTACACACAGGACTAAATAATAGACTCTATTAATTTGACGGTCAAAACAGGAAATTATTTTTTACACGAATTATATGGTGAGATTTTACGTAGTGCATTAACTTTTTGTCCATTTTTTTGTTGCAGTTTATTTCTCCAGGTCTTTCTGTGCTACTGGTATCAAATTGAAAAGACACCCATCCTCCATTTTAAACTAAATGATAATTAAAAAAACAGCATTTACATAAAATGCAACATGATTTATGAAGCCACCCCTCTAGGCTTATACATATTCACAGCCATGTAGAGTTATATAGGGTGAGGCTGAATAGGCTTGGCTGATTTATCTGGAGCGTTGGAGACTGAGGAGTTACTTTATAAGGGTTTATAAAATCATCAGAGGCATGGATAATGTGAATAGACAAGGTATTTTCCGTGGGGCGGGTGGAGTCTCATCTAAACCTATACTTGTGAGTATAGATTTAGAGTGAGAGGGTAAAAGTTGCAAGTACCTAAGGAGTTACTTTTTCATGCAGAGGATGGTGTGTATGGAATGAACTGCCAGAGGAAGCAGTGGAGGCTGGTGCAAGTTCAACATTTAAAAGGCATCTGAGTGTGTATACGATTAGGAAGGGTTTACAGGGATATGGGCCAAGTATTGGCAAATGGGACTAGATTAGTTTAGGATATCTGGTCAGCATGGGCAAGTGATACTGAAAGATCTGTTTCCAAGTTGTACATCTCTATGACTCTATGATCTACCCCTTTGCTCTTAATGTACTAGCCGAATCTCTTTGGATTATCTTTAACATTAACTCCCAAGGTTATCTCATTTTCCTTTCTTGCCCTCCTCATTTCCCTCTTTAGAATGTCCCTGCACCTCTTGTACTCTTCGAGATTCACTTGATCTCATTTATCTATATCTAATATATGATTCATTCTTAATGTGAACCAGAGCCTCAATATCTTTATTCCTCCAGTGTTCCCTCCTCTTCCCAGCCTTATCTTCACACTAACAGGAACATTACACCTCCAAACTCTCGTTATCTCACTTCTGAAAGCTTCACTCTTGTCGGCCGTCCCTTGAGCTGCAAACAATCTACTCCAATCAACCCTTGAAAGTTTTTGTCTCTTACTATCAAAATTTTCCCTAGTCCAATTAAGAACTTTAACTTTTATATAATGCCAATCCTTTCCATAGATATTCTACAACTTATTGAGTTATGACCACGGCCCCAAAAAGCTCCTCTAATAACCATTCAGTCACTTGCCCTGCCTTATATCACAAAAGTAGGTCAGGTTTTCTCCTTCTGTGGTAGTTACATCTGCATATTAATGAAGAAAATTGACTTTAGCACTTACCAAATTCCTCACCATCCAAGCTCTGAAGACCATGGCTGTCCCACTTTATGTTTGGAAGGTTACAATTTGCTATTATTACAATCCTATTATTCTTACATATAAATAAGATCTCTTGACATATTTGTTACTCAATTTCACTCTGACTGCATGGTGGGGAGGTGGGAGGTGGGGGGTGGGGGGGCTATTACAATTGCATCAAAGTAATCATGCTCTTCTTATTGATGAGTTACATCCACATAGCTTCACTGGACCATCCCTCAGAAATACCTTGTGTTAGAACAGCAGTAATGTTTCATCACTAGAAAAATCTCCTTCTAGCTCTTCCTACTCTGTCGTACCTTTGATGGTGGGAGGGGCTTTGAACATAAATTATTCAATTTACTGGTGATGGTTAGTAGCTGAAAATAAAGATACTATGGAGGACTTGGTGACGGGAAATAAAAAGTTACATTGTGTGGAAGGAAAATTCCGGATATAAACAAGAATTTTAAAAAACAAATTCCATTCTGTCTGCCCAGGTCTTGCCTACACCGCTGTACCTCCAGAGTACCTTCCTTTTATTTTGATCAGTTCAAGTTAATCTCACCCGCTGTTTTGTACTTGTCAACCATTTGTTAACGGGTGTTTGCCATTTCAGAATGTAGGCTACCTTATTGTGTACGTTCTCAGAATTCAGTGTTTAGAGTCCTTGTTGTTTCAACCTGGGCTTTGGTCTATAATGCAAAATTACAGAAAAATATTAATAGCAATTTAAGGTAAAATGTTAGGATATTGGAAGAACAGCTAAGAGCATCAAGTTTGACAGAGGGGTTGTGGAAAAGGACATGGAAAGCAGCAGGGTTTCCAAACTTCTGATCTCTGCCTTCCCTGATCAAAATCAACCTGTGGTTTATAATTTTTGCGGATTGTTATTCATTAATATCGGCGTGTCAGATATATCTCAGTTTCAGGGAGGTGTGACGTGCTTCTTTGTTTTGTGATGAACTCAGGGGAACGTACAATAGTAAGGGGGTAAACCCAAAGGGGTGAAGGAGCAGAGGATCCTCCGTGTGTCTGTGCACAAATCAGGGAATGTGCCATGATACGTGAACAGAAGACCAAAAAACCCCTACTTCATCAATAACGCTGTAGAGAACAAACACAAAGCAATTATGTTAAACTGAAATAAAAGTCTCTTGTCTCACCTGGAATATTGCATCTAGTTTCAGGTGCCACGTTTTTGAAAAAATGCGAAGTTATGAGATTGGGTGCGTGACTGATTCACAACACTATTCCAGGAATGATATACCTCACCGACTCTGAGAAATTGAGAATGTTCTCCTCTGTTGATAGTTCCCAGGCTCTGTGAACATTTGCTATGATTGGTTCTCAATTCCGTCTTGCATCATATAGATCCCAATGGCTGAATATTTCAGGGACTCATGAGCTCTGACTTGCCTGATCAACATCGACTTCTGATTTATTATTTTTGAGGGTTGCTGTTCACTAATATCCCTGTATCAGATAAATCTTAGTCTCATTCCCTGGGACTTGACAGGTGTGGTGTGTCAAATAGATCCCAGGAATTGTGCTCCATGAGATTCATGTGAGAAAAACTCCAGTTCTGAGAATCCGCACTTGGATTGTGCACGTGTTGTGTCTGACTACCTGCCTGAACGTTGGCATTTTTGGCTGATGAATGTTTCGTTGGGCGTTTTAGGTGGTGATTTATGCATTACTAACCCAGACTGTCGCGACATTGGGAATACATTTAGTTTAGACAGTGTAGAGAAAATGTTCAAACTCCATTGCCTGCCTTTTATAGGCTTCTGGTGGAGCAAAGCTCCTCATTTGTTTCATTACGTGACCCGAGGCCGTGACCCTTGATGCATAAGAGGAAATGTTCTCTAATCATTCTGTCTCTGTTGTGTTCCATCAGACATATCATGTGAACGATGTATTTACATTAGTGGGTGGCATGGCAGCGCAACATTAAACTAAATGACTGGATGAAACACAACCAAACAGAACAAGTGAAAGTATTTGGCTGGGAAAGGAGTAGGATGTGGGAAAATGTATTATTACTGACTGGCCTTGAAGAAAGAATTAAGCAAACTCAAGGTTAGTGCATATTCATTCGAGATTTATTAACCATTTCAGAAAGCATTTTTATCCAAAAAGTTGATATAAAAGCTAACAGATGTGAATATAATGGCTGGATGCCACATTGAGATGAGAACACATGCGTTGTGAGGTGGGAATTTTCTGTACATCAGTACAGTCACAAGAAAGGGAATACGAAGGCTCATCAGAAAGGGTATGCAACCATTCTGAGTAAGGAACAAATAAAAAGAATACAAATGGGCTTCAAACAACTGGGAAGCTACACATTCTTCCAAACACAACCATCTCAAAAATATCAAAGTAAAAACGAAAATCCATCAATAACTGTCTCAGTTACATGCTGATAAACTGAAGTAATCTCACTGTTAGAGTTAGCAACGGGACAGATTGTAGATTGGGAATTCAGAGACCTTGATAAGCAGATCATGAAAATCAAATGGGTCCACAACTCATTCACTTAACCTGAAAAAGAGAAATAAAGCAATGACGCAGATATTTATGATCAGGGACTTTCAGATTTAATGTTTATTCAATGGCACACTTAGAGATTTCACAAAACATATTGGGCTGCTTGGCGTGAGAAAGATGTGATCATTCTCACCTTCACCAGAGTGATGGCAGCGCTGTAGAAAATACTCAGGAAGAACAAGGTGATGAATGTGGAAGCAGTTGTCCAGATGTTGCTGTTATCATCCTCATAAACTTCAATCCAAGTGCGATCTATTGAATCTATGAATATAAAGCCGAGAGAACGCATTTAGTTTGCTTATTGATCCAGATCGATCTATCTGCATCCAAGTCATGTAATTAGAGACTGTTACATCTTCATAAAGCAGTCAGGTATTTCTCAAGTGTGACTCTTATCTGTATCTATTAGTGCATTATTGACTCTCAGCAAGAAATTACAAATACAACTGCACATGTTCTTTTTTCATTGTCCATGTCAGAACGTTTTAATTTATTTTCTTTTAATCTATTATTTAAGGATATTATTATATGAGGAATGATTATTACGAATGATTATTTTAATTATATCATTATATTTTAAATATAGGCTGTGACAGCACTTTAGTTGAAAATTGTGGCCATCACTGAAGAAAAGTTCAAATGTGATTCTCATCTTTATGCATTGGTGACCAATTGCTTGGCAAATCGTGGATACAAGTGACATCACAGTCAGGACATTGCTTCATATTTTTGTTTGTAGGATCTGTATATTTAGGAATAAGTTTTTGTACATGTGTCCCTTAATTTATTTGATCTACTGCTTGGTGTGTTTGGTTTTCCTTTAATGTTTGTGTCTGTGGTTATGAGAGTCTCTTACTTCACTCTTGCCCATGTTGGAGTCTGTGCATGAATAAACATATTCCTGTTCCTATACGGCTGTGTGCTCATGTGTTTGTGCACCTAAATTTTGGTCTTTTCACATTGTGTAAGCATCATTATGCTAATATGCTACTCCGTTGTTGGCTATACTTATCTTGTAATGTCTTTGTGTATGTTCACTTTTCAATAGTGCTATCTAAAATGTGTGCTTATGTGTCTGTTTCAGATCCTACCTAAACTAGATTATTTTCATGTTTATGCTTAATAAATGTTAGCATGCAATGTCATGTTTTGATGGATGTTTATATTTATATCATGATGTCTGCTTGTGTGGCAATCTTTCCCAAACCATCTCCTGAGAAGCTTGTTTGTGTTAGAGTTTGTGGATGCTTGCTGATGCTGGTGCCCATTATCCTTGTTTAATAAACGCACCTCTATTTGTTGATCTATGCACTTGCGAGTCTACATGTGAGACTCTGAATTTGTGTGTACGTGTGATATTGTATATATGCTAATCAATGTGTTTTAAAAATAACTAATTAAGCTGACTCTGTCAATGTATGTTTGTGATTCTGAAAATGGGAAAATAATGATATTAATGTTTATCTCTGTGCACTTACATGCCTGTGAGTTGACATGTGGGAGGACATTTTTCGGAATTTGTATCTGTGTGTTCATGCGTGTATGTCTGTACGCATTGTGCTGTATGAATGCATGTATTTATGCCCATTTGTGTGTTACCGTGTGTCTATGTTTCTCATGGTTATGTGTGAGTACCTCTGCTCATTTATGCAAATGATTTTCTTTCGGTGTATGTGAGTTTTTGTATGAGCTTAGGTGAGTGTTCAAGTACTACTTGCATGTGTGGCTCTGTGCGAATATGCATGTGTGACGTCTTATCTATATGCACATTTGAGTGTGCACATAAATATGCGTCTTTAGGTGAGAGCCCGTATATGTGTCATTACGTGTGTATTTGTGATCATCTCTCTGTATCTGTTCTTATACCAGACGGCAATTTTTATTATTCTAATTTATTGTTCTAATTTTAATGGATTTCCCATAATTAGATCTGACCTTGGTGTTGTAGGAAACATTTCCCACCGTCATGGAGAGATAAGCGTTTTATGAGCAACTCTTCTGTTGCAGTGATAGAATTTCTGTCTCTGAGAGAAAAGGCATGAGTTCAAATCCCCACTGCCCCAGATATAACATTTCTGAATATGTTTATTAGAAAATGTCTACTTGTGTTCTGTGTGTGAAACAAAATGATATCAGGTATTCGAATACCAGAATTGATCCCTCGTGCTCCAGAAAACTGAGACAAAACTATCGAATTCAAACTGGGACGATGCAAACACCAGTTCTGGATTATGGGAATCAATGTTAATCATTTGTTAACAGAGCCAAGCGTGTCCAACATGCTCCAAAGGTATTATTTTGCATGGAAATGTTAAATATTTGGACAGTAAGCAAGAAGCTGACTGTTCCTGTTAGCAACTGGGTTACATTACAGAGGACATCTACCATGAAAATTCTGCACAGGGAGCAAGAGGACAGACTTGTTCCCCTCCCCTCTGCTCCACAACAACTAATCTGTCGATTCTCTTTGGTGTGAAAGTGCAGATACATTCTGTCAACTCATGCGCTGGTGCAAGATCCCTGGCAGTTCCCAGAAACAAAGGTTACATTCAAACTGCTCTGCCTTCTTTACAATTTGTATGTTCCAATCAAATTTAATTTTAAAGTGTCTTAAATTTACATTTCCAATTGTTGCAATGTAGCAGTTTAAAACTGACATGAAGTTTGGAAGAATGTCCAATTGAGGGAATCAAGAACACTAAGTTCAAAACTCATGCTCTACCCTTGACATAAAATGGACATTTTCAGATTTTGTCACAGAGGGATTTAGGATGGACAATGTACTTGTCGGAATTCTGCAATGAGTGAGCTTTACTCTGTCTCTGACCCAGGGTGTATCTGAGCAGAGAACATTAACTGCACAATACACTCGTCCTAGACCTGTTAATAACCCACTTTAACTACACCGATGCAATGTAAGTCAGAGGGAGAAGCAATTAGTTCAGTAGTTAACTCAAAACTGGATTAAAAAAACACTTTATTACTTCTGTTGAATTATTAAATGCAACTTCGAGATTTTTATTGACATGAATTGACAGTGTCCATCAGTGCAAGTGAAATATTTACAAAACTCGGTTTACCGCTGGATTTATCGACTGTTCTGTTGATGATCTTCAATGGAATTGCCTCATGTCCCACCACACAGGAGTAAGAAGCACCGCTAGCCCACTCCTCCGCTGTAATGGATAACAGGCTGTAGATGAAGAAGGAGATGTTGTCACTCTCCGCCATCACCTCGGTGTTCTTGTAGTTACTGTGATTCACCGGCATGTCATTGTTTGTCCACTTGACGAAGATCTCTAGGGGGGGAGAAACCTCTCACTAAACAGGTGAGGGAGAGAAACCTCTGAGCGGAGATTTCTTCTGTTGGTGGCAGGAGGACCGACACTGATGGCTCCAGCGGATTAATCACTGCAGAATATTTGAGACAACTATAAATCAACCCAAAACTCCAGAACCAATACCACAATTTCACTAAATACTAAAATACACCAAATTTAATTTGGGATTTATTCACTTTGGTTTTCTAAAGGAGCAGAATGGTACACATTCTGTTCAGTAAAAGAAGTAACAATTTAATGTGAAAGTCGCCTCCATGTTTCCAGCCCACAACAAGGACATTCTGTCCAATTGTCATTGCTGATGGTGACGTCACACCCCAGGTTTCTTCCCACCTTATCTGACTTAATCGGAATAGAATATCCTTTGGTCAGTCTTCTCCTTAATCAGCTACTTAGCTATCCTGCCTTCAGATGCATCATCAATGCTCCCAATAGTGTTTGTTCATTACCAATCAAAGCCTGACATTGATGCAACTGGATCTGGATTACACATGGGATCCTGTGTGTTTTAATCTCACCACTCACCTTTCTCCTTGTGGATGGAGTCTCTCATTGGAGTCGGTAGATTCTGATGGTACACCACACATTCAAAAGTAACACCACTCAGCCAGGCTTCAGTCGACATGTCTAATTTGCTGATCACGCTGTCGGGATTCTGTCCAGGCTGGTCAGCAATCTCTGATTTCAGAGGCTTCTTTTCTTGTTTCCAGGTCACGTTGACTCCAGAAGGAAGATTGGACACAACGCAGGTTAACGTCACCGTCGCCTCCAGTAAGACTTGTTCTACTGGCGGTGGGAGGATTTTAACGGTGTTAGGGTGGCACTCGGTATCTTCTATGAAACAAAAATCAAAGTCAATGAAAAATGCCCCTTTATGATACAAACACCCAATATTCAGATTACTTCTTCACAGGGTGAAGATACCACCTTCAAAATGGCAACTCCAACTATTGCTGAAACGATGCTTACTATTGTTGATGTATTTTGATTTGTGAAAGCATTTGTGATTACCTATAACATACCCTGTGTAATTATTCCTCAAGAACACTGGCTTTGTAACAAGTGAAACCCGTGAAAAAAGTAAAATCATCAAAGATTCCATCATGTAATCCATGGAATTACCTTTCTTTCAGAATTTGTCTCTCACTTGAGACCATCTATTGATACTTGTGACAAGAGTAATCTGAATATAATGAGTTCATTTCCATGTTCATAACCCTTAGGTGCAAGTGCTGCTGGTCACGCTGACTGCCAAATCACATCACAAATTTTGGACAAATTCTAATAAATGATAATTATTTTCTTTGCAGAGTTCTAAAGTGTTACAGGAGCGGTGAACAGCCATGGTAATTCTGTTCATTATATTTAACGTGATCAAAAATACTTTGCGTTATTGTTATGATGTCATTCTCTAATTTATGTCATTGTTCCTCGTGGGCTGAGTTTGGAGTAGATCTGAAAACTAGTCACTCAGTACAGCTTTGGATATCGAGAAGGATACCCATCTCTTTAAGTCTTTCCCTCCATTCAGTTAGTTCATGACTGGTCTGTACTTCCACTTTATTTACCAAGCTGCATTTTTAAATTTATTCATAAAACAGGGGGAAAGAAAAACAAACAAAAGCGTCTTAAATTAATCTACAAACGCGATGAAAATGTGCATTAATTTTATAGACATTCACTACTCACTGTGTAAACATCACCACCGCAAACCAGGCTAAAGCAGCCTGTCTCAAATTCCTAATTCATTAATCTCTATTGTAGCATTCCCACCAGAATTTATTCTCCTGCCTCATCCATTAATTAGAGAGCATCTTATAAAGCTCAGTGAGATCACGTTTATCCCAGTTCATCAAATGTGACACCCACTTGGTATGTGGTCTGATCCCATAAATGAAGTTAAAGAGCTCGGTACCAGATAAAAATTGATGTCGTACAATGTCCAAAGCCAACAGGTCTTTCCTGAGCAGGGAATGAAGCATTGAACGCATTTTGATTTATATTCAAGTAAAGGTCACTGTTTATTTTAAGTATGCCATTTTGAGACCACAACATCATACAGTAGAGGATCAGAATAAGGGTGTTCAGACAATCCAGAGTTTAGATCAGAGTGGTGCTGAAAAAGCACAACAGTTCAGGCAGCATCTGAGAAGCAGGAATATTGATGTTTCGGGCTAAAGCCATTCTATTGTCTTCTCCCCACACTAAACAAGAGCCGATCTATCTCTGGCTTGAATACACACAATGACCTGGCCTCCACAGCACTCTGCAGCAGCGGGTTCTACAGATTTATCACCGTCTGGCTGAAGAAATTCCCCCATCTCAGTTCTAAACGGTGCCCCTTTGACCCTGAGACTGTGCCCTTGAGTCACGCCTACCAGTCAAAACATCTATTCCACATTTACTCGATCTCAGTCTTTCAGTATTTTCTATGTTTCAATCAGATATCTCTCCAATATCCCCCCTCCACCCCCAAACTTATCCTTGAAGCCACTACCAGGCAAGGATTCAGCACTCTGAATGCCTCTCCCAGCATGGTCAGGCAACAAACTATTTAACAAAGCTCACTGTCTATATATCTGTCTTCAACAGAGAGGAAACATGCCTTTCTGATTTGCTAAAATGTTGAAGTATGAGCCATGCTAATATATCACTCAAACTGAAATAAGATACGTGGCATGTTGGGATATGAGAAGCTGTACCGTGCCGTTTACTACGCCTGATAAATTAGTGTGTTTGATTCACATCAGAGTTCAGAATGATTTGTAGCTCTCTCAGTATGTGTCTCTTACCCTGGAGTGCGGTGATGTTTTTACTTTGAATGTTCTCTCCATGATTGACCTGGCAGGTATAGACTGCGCTGTTGTACCATTCATCATAAGGGACCATCAGCCGACTCGTCACCGAGAAGTTCCCGTTTGCCTCACACACGGGAGACGTGAAGAAGCCAGAATACAAGCGTTGGCCATTTTTCAACCAACTCACAGAGATTGACTTCGGATGGAAATCGATGATTGAACAGACTACGGTTGCAAACGTGCTGCTTGCGATTTCTTCACTGGAGCTCACAGTTAGGAGAAGAGTTGGCTGGAGAATATCTGAAAATTAGGAAGCACACCGTATACATTATGTGACAAATTTCATAACAAATACAATGTGTTCTCATATATCAAAGTTTCCTGTGGTTGATGGATACTATCCTCGATATTACAAGATATCATAATTGTGCAGAGTGCTGGAGAAGCTGGGATCCACACAGAAAGATCAGCAGGACGATGTGAAAGGCTAAATTTATAGGACACAGCAAGGGAGTCAAGGAGGCATAGAAACTAGGGCCGGTTAAATCAAAAGGGAGATAGCAACTTTGGATGGTATTCGTTTTCATGACAGAGTCTGATGAACAAGGCAGATGAATTACCAGCATAAATCAGGAAATGATGCGGTTGCTATCGCAGAGACATATTGAGAGCCGGGCAGGAGTGGCTATTCAATATTCCAGGATTTAGTGCTTTCAGGCGAGACAGGGAAAGATGGAAAATGCTTTGACCAGAGTGAACTGGAAGCTGGCACTTAGTGATAAATCTAAATCAGAGCAGTGTGACACATTTAAGAAATAAATAAGAAAAGCATAGGGAGGACATTTCCCAGATAGCAGCTGCGTGGGATCAAGAATGCAGCGAGCTCTGGACACCAAAGGGCATGGAGGTGAGATAAAGAGAAGCAAAGGAGGCTTCCGGTCTATACTGAAATCTGAAAGCAATAGAAACTAATATAAGGTACAGAAGGTGCAAGGGGAGTTTGAAAGAAAGAGGGATTAGGAGAGCAAAAGGGATCATGAGAAAATAATAGCACCAAAATAAAGGAAAATATTTTTAAAAGTTACAGGCTCATTCATAATAAAAGACTCATTTGGGAAACAGTAATGCCCATTAAATGTTATTACTGGAGTGGAGCCAGAGGATTAGGTTGTGCTCGAAACAAATGTGATGTGTCAGTGTTCACTAGTAAAAGGAACAATGTGGGGACAGAAATCAAGGAGTGTTGTGATGTACTTTCCGAACTTAGGGCACATGATGTGATGTTTTGTGTTGAATTACTGGATGAAAAGTGGTTATATTTCCAGGGCAGATGAAATATATACCAAGCTGTTGAGTGATGCAAAGGATGAAATAGTTGGGACGCTGACAATTATTTAGAATTACTGTCTAGCCACAGCAGTTGTGCCAAGCGAGTGTAGATCAGCCAAAGTTGCACCGTTATGCAGGACGAAGGAAGGGATAAACAATGAAAACACAGATCTGTCAAGCTAATCTCAGTGGTGGGGAAATTATTGGAACTATTGAGAAGCAGAATTAGTCTCCATTTGGAAGATCAATCAACAATTTTCAGCATGGTTTTATTGAGAGAAAGTCATGTCTTAACAATTTGATGATAGTTTTCAGAGAGATCACTCGATGTACAGATGATAGCAATAATCAGAGCCAATGGGATCCGAGTTAATTTGACAGATTGGATCCAGAACTGGCTGAGTGGTGGGAGCAGGGGATAATGGTCATAGAGTATCTGTGTGACTGGAAATCTATGTCTCGTGGTGTTTTGCAGGGATTTTGCTGATTTTCTTGCTGTTTCTCTTATATACCAATGATTGAGACTCGAATGTAGGAGGGTTATACAGTAAATTCACAGATGAAAGGAAAATTGTTATGTTGGTAAGTCATGAGCATAATGGCTTTAGATTGCAGGAGGATATACAAGGGTTGGTAATGTTGTGGTTCTGTTCGCCGAGCTGGAAGTTTTTGCTGCAAACGTTTCGTTCCCTGGCTAGGGAACATCATCAGTGCTATTGGAGCCTCCTGTGAAGCGCTGCTTTGATGTTTCTTCCGGTATTTATAGTGGCTTGTTCTTGCCGCTTCCGGGTGTCAGTTTCAGCTGTAGTAGTTTGTATGTGGGGTCCAGGTCGATGTGTCTGTTGATGGATGTTCTTGCCATTTCCGGGTGTCAGTTTCAGCTGTAGTGGTTTGTATATGGGGTCCAGGTCTATGTGTCTGTTAATGGAGTTTGTGGATGAATGCCATGCCTCTAGGAATTCCCTGGCTGTTCTCTGTCTGGCTTGTCCTATGATGGTAGTGTTTTCCCAGTCAAATTCATGTTTCTGGTTGTCTGAGTGTATGGCTACTAGGGATAGCTGGTCGTGTCGTTTTGTGGCTAGCTGATGTTCGTGAGAATTCACCACAAGGGTACACAGGAAACCAACACACACAGACCAAGTCCTAAACTATGAAAGTAACCACCCCAACACAAACAAACGAAGCTGCATCAGGACACTATTCAAAAGAGCCACAACACACTGCAGTACACCAGAACTGCGAAAAGAGGAAGAGGAACACCTATACAATGTATTCGCCAAAAACGGATACCCACGCAACTTTATCACCAGATGCCTAAGAGATAGACCACGGAACGAGGACATGCCACAACCAAAAGGACTAGCCACACTACCATACGTCAGGAGCGTCTCAGAACTGACAGCCAGACTACTGCGACCCTTAGGACTCATAACAGCACACAAGCCAACTTCCACACTCAGACAACAACTCACTAGAACAAAGGACCCAATAGCCAGCATGAGCCAAACTAATGTAGTTTACAAAATACCATGCAAGGACTGCACAAAACACTATATAGGACAAACAGGAAGACAGCTAACAATCCGCATCCATGAACATCAGCTAGCCACAAAACGACACGACCAGCTATCCCTAGTACCCATACACTCAGACAACCAGGAACATGAATTTGACTGGGAAAACACTACCATCATAGGACAAGCCAAACAGAGAAGAGCCAGGGAATTCCTAGAGGCATGGCATTCATCCACTAACTCCATTAACAGACACATGGACCTGGACCCAATATACAAACCACTACAGCTGAAACTGACACCCGGAAGCGGCAAGAACATCCATCAACAGACACATCGACCTGGACCCCACATACAAACTACTACAGCTGAAACTGACACCCGGAAGCGGCAAGAACAAACCACTATAAATACCGGAAGAAACATCAAAGCAGCGCTTCACAGGAGGCTCCAATAGCACTGATGATGTTCCCTAGCCAGGGAACGAAACGTTTGCAGCAAAAACTTCCAGCTCGGCGAACAGAACCACAACAACGGACACCCGAGCTACAAAGCTTCAACCAGACTTTAAGGGTTGGTAATATTTGAAGAGAAGTTGCAAATAGAAATCGTTGTTGCTAAGAGTAAGGTGACATAATGCGGCAGAAGAAACTGCGAGGTATTATGTTTTGAATGGTAGAACCCTGGAAAGGATCTTTGGCTTACGTACCCACCGATCCCCTATAGTACTGTGTCATCTGGATAAAGAGGCTAAGAAGGTGGGGAGAATATTTGCTTTTATTAGCCTTGACATTGACAATGAAGAGTAGGGAGATGATACTGGAACTTAATAAAACACTGGTTAGGCCATACTGAAGCGTTGTGTGCATGTTATCGAAGGATCTACAGTGTTATACATTGGGTGCTGTTTGCTGCCCTGGTAATTTGTGCTGTTTCAGTGACAATGTTTACAAGAAATTCTAAGGTAGGGATCATGTACAGTGCTGGGTCCTCTACGTTTTGTCACTTACATAAATGATTTGGATGTGAGCATTAGAGGTACAGTTAGTTAGTTTGCAGATGACACCAAAATTGGAGGTGAACTGGACAGCGAAGAGGGTTACCTCAGATTACAACAGGATCTGGACCAGATGGGCCAATGGGCTGAGAAGTGGCAGATGGAGTTTAATTCAGATAAATGCGAGGTGCTGCATTTGGGAAAGCAAATCTTAGCAGGACATATACACTTAATGGTAAGGTCCTATGGAGTGTTGCTGAACAAAGAGACCTTGGAGTGCAGGTTCATAGCTCCTTGAAAGTGGAGTCACAGATAGATCGGATAGTGAAGGAGTCGTTTGGTATGCTTTCCTTTTTTGGTCAGAGTATTGAGTACAGGAATTGGGAGGTCATGTTGCAGCTGTACAGGACATTTTTTAGGCCACTGTTTGAATATTGCGTACAATTCTGGTCTCCTTCTTAGAACATAGAACATAGAACATAGAAAAATACAGCGCAGTACAGGCCCTTCGGCCCTCGATGTTGCATCTTATCGGAAAGATGTGATGAAACTTGAAAGGGTTCAGAAAAGATTTACAAGGATGTTGCCAGGATTGAAAGTTTTGAGCTACAGGGAGAGGCTGAACAGGCTGGGGCTGTTTTCCCTGGAGTGTTGGAGGCTGAGGTGTGACCTTATAGAGGTTTACAAAATTATGTGGGGCATGGATAGGGTAAATAGACAAAGGTTTTTCCCTGGTGTCGGGGGTCCAGAACTAGAGGGCATAGATATAGGGTGAGAGGGGAAAGATATACAAGAGACCTAAGGGGCAACTTTTTCACACAGAGGGTGGTACATGTATGGAATGAGCTGCCAGAGGATGTGGTGGAGACTGGTACAATTGCAACATTTAAGAGGCATTTCGATGGGTATATGAATAGGAAGAGTTTTGAGGGATATGGGCCGGGTGCTGGTAGGTGGGACTAGATTGGGTTGGGATAACTGGTCGGCATGGACAGGTAGGACCGAAGGGTCTGTTTCCATGCTGTACATCTCCATGAATCTCTGAATCTATGCATGTGATTACACTGAAATCAGCATTGATGAGATTTGCCATGATTTTGCTTGGGTTGGGGGTGTTTAGTTATGAAACTAGATTAGATAGAGGGGGGGTTTCCTTGGAGCAGAGGAGAATGAGAGAGAAGATTATCATAATGTCTGGAATTATTTTAGGCATAGACAGGGTAAACTGGACAAAACCTTTCCCTTTGATGGAGAGGTTAATGCCTCAGGAGCACAGGGTGAAGGTACAGCCAGGAAGTTTAGAGCGGATCTCGGGGGGAAAACAAAATTAAACAGAGGGTGATGTGAGTCTGGAGCTCAGTGCCTACAAGTCATGTAGAGACTGAGCCCCTCATAATAAGTATGAAGGATTTATATGCATCCTTGCAAGGCATACAAGGCAATGGATCAAGTGCTGGCACATGAGACTGGAATAGTTAGGTGCTGCAATTGATATGTGTGAACTGGATGGATCAAAGGGCCTTTCTCCTGTGCTGTGTAAGGTGATTCTGTGAAAACTGTTCTTAATAATGCTTTATTCATGTTAATCCCATATGCTCTGTTTATCTCAGTTCCCACAACACGTACCTGGACATGGCATTTCTTTGGTCTTGTGTGACCCGCTGTGCTGAACCTCACAGTAGATTTTGCTGGGGCAATCTACCGCTGACCCGGGCAGGGTTAACTGGCTGCTCAGGGTGTAGGTTCCCTTCTTGTTTCTCACTGATGGGTAAGTCTTCAATCCAATCGTGATTAGCTCTCCACCTTTCTTCCAGGTTACCTTGGTGACGTCAGGGGAATAGTCCATCGCCAAACAACCATAGATGACAGAACTGGTGTTGTGCTCCTCACAGGAGGAGACCAGTCCATAAAGCGTGGGATGAGATGGTGTCTCTACAACAGAATGACCATGTTAGTTTCTGATAATTTGACCTTATCAGTTACTCAAATGTATCCTCAGTTGTAAACGTTTGCCAGTATGCTCCCGCTGAAGTCTACAGCATAAATGCTTTTGTTTTGTTTCCTGCCAGTTGCTGATCATGATCATTGGTTCCCTCTTTAGAAACAGGCCCTCTACCTTGACCATTACCATATAATTTAGGAAGAAGAACATTCTGATCCCACCCAAGTAACTGTTTGAAGATCTCACAACTGACACTTTCACTGGATTACAAGTGAAGAGCAGAGAAGTTTCACAAAATACAAACCAAGGAAATGCAGATTCATCAAAATTCTACAGTGTGTGCAAACAGGCCATTTGGCCCAACAAGTCCACACTCACCCTCTGAAAAGTAACGCATCCATACCCATTCCCCTATCCTATTACATTTAACCCTGACTAATGCACCTAACCTCCCAATCACTGAACACAACATTTGCAATTCCCCCAGCTTGCACATCTTTGGACTGTGGGAGGAAACGCACACAGATATGGGGAGAAAGTGCCAACTCCACGCAGACAATCGCCCGAGGCTGGAATGGAACCTAGCACTGTTAGGCAGCAATGCTAACCACGGAACCAGCGTGCTGCCCAATTAGGTACCGTACTGCTGGAAATACCCAACAGCTGGCAGTACCCCCGGAGAGAAATCAGAGTGAATCATAGAACATTACAGCGCAGTACAGACCCTTCGGCCCTCGATGTTGCGCCGCCCTGTCATACTAATCTGAAGCCCATCCTACCTGCACGATTCCATGTGCGTCCATATGCTTGTCTAATGACGACATAAATGCACTTAAACTCGGCGAATCTACTACCGTTGCAGGCAAAGCATTCCATAGCCTTACTACTCAATGATTAAAGAAAACACCTCTGACATCTGTCTTATACCTATCTCCCCTCACTTTAAAGTTGTGTCCCCTCGTGTTTGCCGTCCCCATACGTGGAAATCAGGTCCAGTGAGCCTTCCTCACTTATCAATGCAAGGCAGAATGTTCTCTCTGGGAGGAAGGTCACTGCAGCAGCAGCAGCACAGGCAGGAGCTGAGCACTGGGACGGGGAGGATGGCTGTCACAGCTAGCCTCATGCCAATTGTCTGGAAGTTGAAACATCTAATTTACAATTATCTGAATTCTGGAGGCCTCTGAAAAATGCAGGACCATTAAAGTTCAGAGACTTTGGAGTGTTACAGCTGAGTATTTACGTAAATATGATTTGAGAATTGAACAAGTAATCTTTAACTTCACTAACTATCAAACTGACACGCAGTTCACCACCAAACGTCATTTTTCAGACTAACCACTGCACTTACTCTGACAAAGCCTACCCTGCTATACACCCATTCATGCCCGGAACACACAACCCCTATCACACGAAACACATCTGAGGCAATCCATGTTGGTAGTGTAGCTGAGCAGAGAGATCTTGGTGTCCATGTACATGGATCCCTAAAAGGTTTCCAGCCAGTTTGATAGAGTTGTTAAGTAGGCATTCTTTGTGTTGGCTTTCATCAATAGAGGGACTGAGTTTCAGAACCACGAGGTTAGGCTGCAGCTGTACAAAACTCTGGTGTGGCCACACTTGGAGTATTGTATACTGTTCTGGTCACCACATTATAGAGAGAATGTGGAAGTTTTGGAAGAGTTCAGAGGAGGTTTACTAGGATGTTGCTTGGTATGGCGGGAAGGTTTAATGAGGAAAGGATGAGGGTCTTGAGGCTGTTTTTGTTTGAGAGAAAAAGGTTGAGAGGAGACTTAATTGAGACATAAAAGATAAACAGAGGGTGGACAGTGAAAGTATTTTTCCTTGAATATGATGGCTAGCAGGAGAGGACATAGATGACAGATGTCAGAGGTTGTTTCTTTACTCAGAGAGGAGTAGGGGCATGGAACGCACTGCCCGTAACAATAGTACACTCGCCAACTTTAAGGGCATTTAAAAGGTCATTGGATAAACATATGGATGAAAATGGAATAGTGTATGATAGATAGGCTTCAGATTGATTCCACAGGTCAGCGCAACATCGAGGGCTGAAGGGCCTGTACTGCACTGTAATGTTTTATATTCTATATTCCAGATGGACATATGATCTCAATTCCTTTCAGTCATTTACACTCCTGCCACCCTGCACCTGGCCCATGGTGAATCGGGCACTGACTGGACTTGGCACCATCATTTTCACAACCTCTGACAAAAGCCCACTACCCAAGACATGACCTCAGCCCTTGATCACTGACCTCTCATCTTACTGAAGTCAACCTGTGCACATTGCATCCTAGCTCCTTTTGCATCTGTGCTTTACAACCTTCCATTTTGCCAGACTCCAAGCTTTGCATTTTGACAACACGTCCACCTGTCACTTCATTGCAGTGACCTTCCACCCCCGAAACATCCTGGCATTCTGTCCACCTCTACATTAACCAGACTGGCACCCAGCCCACATCTCCATAAACCAGCCTGGCAAAGCCAGACCTCCTGCATTTCAGCTCAAACTACCACTCACCTACCAAGCACAATTCGAACAAATTATCCTGTAACCATTACCATTTACCTTGATGCCACCTTTTGCCAGGCAGAGTGCACGCAAGCTTACCCAGCAGCCAGCCAACCAGCCTACCAGCCCAAACTCTCCCACATTCCCAATCTAGCCCCTCACTTGCTCACCACCTTCCAACTCTGAGCCTCCTCCACCATAAAGTCAGTTATTCATAAAGTCGTACAGCACAGAAACATTTCCTTTGGTCCAGCCCATCCATGCTGACCAGAGTTCCCAAATTAAACTAATTTTACTTGCCTGCCTTTGGCCCATATCCATCCAGACCTATCCAGTTCCTGTAGCTGTTCAAATGGCTTCTAAATGTTTGACCTATCTCTGCATTTACCACTTCCATTGCAGTTCATTCCAATGTTTGGACAGTTGCAACATGAAGCCCTAACTCCTGCACTCAGTGCTCTGACCAATAAAGGTACATGTACCAAACACCTTCAACACACTAGATACTTGAGACAACGCTTTCATGAATCTTTGTGTCTGAACCCTCAGGATCCTGTGTTTAGCATCACTACCCAGTGCCCTACCATTAACTCTAAGTTGTGACCTGATTTGTCTTCTCAAAAAGCAACACATCGTATTCATTTAAATTAAACTCCATCTGCCACTCCTCAGCCCATTGGTCTAGCTGATCAAGATCTCATTGTAAGTTTAGATAACTTTCACTGCCAATAATGCCACCAATTTTGGCGTTACGTGCAAACTTACAAACCATGCCCCATTTAATGTTTTCATGGCTTTCAACCAATATTTCCCTTTTTCCCACATAACCAATATTGTCGCCTGTTTCCCTTTTTCCCACGTATCCAATACTGTAGCTTGTTTCCCTTTTTCCCACATAACCAATATTGTAGCCTGTTTCCCTTTGTCCCACGTATCCAATATTGTAGCCTGTTTCCCTTTTTCCCACATATCCGTAGCATTTTTTTAAGGATTGAAGAAATCTATCTCCTTATTGAAATCATTTAATCTTTTGTCCTCAATCAATTTCTGTGGTGGAGAATTCCAAAGGTACACCATTCTTTTGTTGAACAGTAAGCAATCAGGTTCAATGTTATCGGTGTGTTGGGAAGACTGGTGAGCAGCAAGATTAACGATGATCCCATGAATGGAATACCCTTCTAGAGGGGCCAAGTTGCCTTCTTCAGCTTCCATTTTGGATGCTGATATGTCCCTTCGACAGGATATTCCAAAATTGTGATCCTTGAGGATAAGGGTGCACATGCATGTAAATGCTTCTTCTGAAAGCTTTCCTCCAAATCAGACTTTAACTTGACTCTCAACTATTTCCCTGCCCGTTTCCTCTTCCTCGATCACAGCCATGGGACTCACTTCCTAACGGCGCTGTGAATGTGCTAATACCACACAAACTTCAGGAATTCAAATAGACTGATAACAACTGGTTTCTCAAGGCGATATAAAAAGTCTGACGCTTCTACACCTGTCCAGAGATTCAAACAATCACTGGAATAATTGAAAATTATTTGAGGCACTTGTGTGTCTACACAAGATGGCATGGTTTCCTTCTGTGTGATTTGACTGTGTTTTCACTGCATGGACAGAACTATTTCTTAATCACATAATGGGAATGAAGCTTCCCTCATTTTTAGCAAGGCAATCACACATCATATTTCTTTGTTCCAGGGAAGTATAGTGTTAAATTAATGGAACCTGATGATTGGGATGTTTCAATTGGAAATTGTCAGAGATTTAAAGCTTACTTTCATGAGCAATTAATTCCAGCCTCAATGTGTCACTTTAAATACTCACAGAAATGTCTTTCAGAAATGGTGTCTCCCTTTGTTATGGGCAGTCGAATCAGTAAATCTGGGATAGTTTTTGCTCGTTAATCAAAGGTGTTAAACACTTTTAGCCAAAGGGAGACCTATGGATTTAACTCATTGATGCACCATGATCTAAGTAAGTGGTGGAACAGCTCGAGGGGCTGAGTGCCCTCCTCTTGTTCCTACCTTCCTATCATTGTGTCACTCATTAAGCTAGCACTGGCCGTGAATACTTTTTATTAAAATATTTCTACAAATTAATTGTTTCACACATTATTTTAAAAAAAGTCTGTTGATTATTTGGAACGGGATCATTGATATTCTCTATCTGAATGATCAAAATAACTTCCATCCAATTACAGCAGCCACTGCACTCTGGAGTGTGTTGTTACTTCATAGTAGTTTCTTGTGAAACAATAGCTTGAGATCAGGGCGGTCAAATTCAATGATTCTCTGATATTTAATATCTCTGAACGTTCGCAATTTGTTCAAATGCATCTTCTCTCTGAAGAACGGGTTTCATCGAACAGATCGTTTTTCAATTAAACGACAAACTTTGAATGCTTTGAAAACCAAAATAAAGACAGAAATTTCTGAAGAAACTCAGCAGGTCTGCCAGCTCCTGTGGAGAGAAATCAAGGTTAACCTTTCGCATCCAGAGACCCCCCTCTTCAGCAAATTGTTTTCATGTTTTTGGCACAAGAGCTCAGACCTGTTGAGTGAGACAGTGATTACTTTGGCTTGACTCCTGTTGGAAAAGGACTCTTAGCAGAGGTACTGTAGTGTTGGATTCAGCGGAACCCCCACCGTACTGAACAATCAAATTCAGCCACAGCACTGGTGTAATATAAAGTAAAACAGCCTAGGTATAATCTCAACAAACCAAAAGAGAAAATACTGGAAAATTTCAGCAGATCTGGCAGAATATGTAAGGAGAGAAAAGAGCTGATGTTTCGAGTCTAACTGGATGGGTGAAACAGAGGCAAAATGGAAAACAGGGGAGAAGGGTAGCAAAGGAGGAATAGGAGAGAAAAAGGTGATGAGAGAGTGGGGAGAGAGAGAAAGAGGGATAATCAAGAAATAAGAGGTACAGAACAGTGGGAAAAAAAATAAAAAGATAAATAAAATTACGGAGCAGAATGAACACAGAGGGGTCGATATGGGATAATCATCTGAAGTTGTTGACTTCAATGTTGAGACCGGCAGACTGCAACGTGCCTAGTCGAAGATGAGATGCTGTTCCTCCAGTTCGCATTGACCTTGACTGGAACATTGCAGCAGGCCAAGGACAGATATGTGGGCATGGGAGCAGTGTTATGTGTTAAAGTGGCAAGCCACGGGAAGGTCCGGGACCTGACTGTGTACAGATCGAAGGTCCTCAGCAAAGCGATCACCCAGTCAGTGTTCTGTCTCTCCTATATAGAGGAAACCACATTGGAGCAACGAATGCAATAGACCAAATTGAAAGAGGTACAAGTGAAGCGCTGCTTAATCTGAAATGAGTGTTTGGGGCCTTGGATGGTGAGCATGGAAGAGGTAAATGGGCAGGTGTTGCACCTTCTGCGATTGCATAGGAAGGTGCTGTGTGTGATGGGAGAGGACTTAGGTGTGATGGAGAAGTGGACTAGGTTGTCCTGGGAGGGAATGATCCCAGCGGAATGCAGACAGGGGGAGGGAAGGGAAGATGTGTTTAGTGGTGGCATTGTGCTCAATTTGGCGAAAATGGTGGAGGATTATTCTTTGTATGTGAAGGCTGGTGGGGTGAAAGGTGAGAACAAGAGGGACCCTATCTTTGTTCTGGGAGGGGAGGGAGAGGATGAGGGTCCTGGCGTGGGAGATGGACCGCACGCTGTCTAGAGCCCTGTCAACAACTGTAGGTGGGAAGCCACAGTTGGAGAAGAAGGAGCACATAATAACAGCACCACTTTGGAAAATGACCTCATCAGAACAAATGCGGCGAAGGCTGAGAGCAAGGGATAGAGTCCTTACAGGATGTAGAGTGAGAAGAGCTGTCGTCCAGATAGCTGTGGGAGTCAGTGGGCTTGTAATGGATATTAGTGGATAGACTATTGCTGGAAATGGAGACAGAAAGGCCAAGAAAAGGAAGGCAAGTGTTGGAGATGGACCAGGTGAAGGTGCTGGAGGGATGGAAACTGGAAGAGAAGTCTATGAATGTTTCCACATCAGGACGAGTGCATGAAGCTGCACCGAAATAGTCATCGATGTACCGATAAAGCAGTTGTGGGAGGGGACCCAGGTAGGCCGGGAACAAGAAACGGCAGGCATAGCTAGATGACTACAGCACCCCCTTTGTCAGCAGGTTTGATGACAAGGTTGGGGTTGGACCTAAGGGAGCGAAGGGCAGAAATTTCGGAAGGAGAGAGGTTGGTATGGGTAAGGGGGCAGAGCAATTACTGCGGTCAATGTCCCGCCTACAATTGTCAATGAAAAGATCGAGGGCAGGAAATTGTCCTGGTGGGGTGTCCAGTTAGAGGTGGCATGTTGGGGGGATGTGAAAGGATCTGTGGAGCAGGGGAGTACTCTTGCCCAAAGAAGTGAGCACGAAGGTGAAGGTGACGGAAGAAGAGCTCAGCATCATGTTGTGTTTTGACAAAGGATCAGTTAGACTAGAAACGTCAGCTCTTTTCTCTCCTTACAGATGCTGCCAGACCTGCTGAGATTTTCTCTTTGGTTTCAGATTTCTGCATCCACAGTAATTTGCTTTTCTCCATAATCTCAACAAATATGCTTGGAAAATAATTCATTCTGAATTAGTTATAAGTGATATTGTTAGAACAACAAGTCAAAAGCTGGGATTTCTTTGAGGATTTACTCCATTAACCCCAACTAGCAATGCCCTAAAGCTTGTGAACAAATATTGATTTGGAAAAAGATGCTAACCGCCAATGTTCTGCTAAATATCAAGTCAGGACAGCGATTGAATAGATTTCACAGTCCTCTGAGGGGAATTCCAACAAAAAATCAACTTAATCTGCTTTTCCCCCCAAATTAACCTGATAAGAGATGGTGTTACGTATCTCTCTAACAGGTTGTAAGTGCACACAGTCAAGGATACTACCACAACAGACCTGAACACAATGAGCTCGACACTCTCTCGGAGAACAAAGCCCACTTGTTAATTATGATCATCTTCCAACAACCAGGGATTGTTCCAGAATGTTTACACAATGAAAGTAGCATTGCTGCAATTATCCAAGAATACTTTGTCAGCAGCTCGGAACTCGATGGGAACTACAGAGGATTAAAACTAGGAATTGCATTGCCATAAATTCATTGTCACTGGACTTCAACCTGGAACTCCCTTCCTCTTAGCCCTGTGAATGTTGCTGCACCAGATAGTTTACTTAGTTTGAAATAGATTAAAATGTTTTGAAGTGTATTATGACCGTTGTCAGTGACATTAAAGGTTGACGATAGATTTTCAACTAACAAGATGCAAAGTAATTTCTGATTATATATTATGCCATTAAACATATCCCAGATAACTGAGACACAAAGAAAATATGCAGCACATTTCCCTCTGCCTCACTCAAATATTCCTTGTTGTCAACAACCAATTTCAAAACTCTTTGCAGTCTGCCTTTTTTTCCTGAAGTGTTGGTTCTGATTGAAACAATTTAGTCAGGGCTCCAAATATTACATTTCTGGCAGAAAAAAAAGTGGTTTTGAAGCGCAAGATAAAATTGAACTGTCTGAGATTCAGATATCCAAACTGGACAATTTACAAATGGTCAGGACCAGTTGACAAGTTAATCGGAGCTAGCACTGAAACAAACTGTATAACAGTCTTGATCCTAGCAGATACATCTGCTCAATTCCTCATGTCAAATATATTCATTACAATTTCATATTTATCAGAGAAACTAACCAGAGGATTAATGTGAATGAGATTGTGTTCACAATGAACATAGATAATGATTGAGTCAATAAACTTAACAAGTCATTGTAATTAACAAAATTATTAAGGTGGGGTATATCGCCAATTAAAGCACAACTCCACAGGAAATGGATTATTCTCCAAATTATTTTTACATATTTTTAAAACATTTCTTAAACTGTGTAGATTTTGCATGCACTGCACAAAGCCAAGACTGCATTCCAGTGTGGAAATGCATTTCTGTTGAAGGAACGAGGGCATTGTCTTTTTAGTTGCTTTGTAGTGTACGAATTTTTTTTTAAAAGATATGAATTGAAAACATGCTTCTGTCTGGAGTTGCCCACTTTAGCTGATGTCTAAATAAATGTGGACAGTGCGCTGGCTTACTGGTGAGCACTGCTGCCTCACAGTACCAGGTACCTGGGCTCGGTTCCAGCCTCGGACGACTGTCTGTGGGGAGTTGTAGAGTTTACGCATTCTCCCCTGTGTCTGTGTGGATTTGCTCCCACAATCCAAAGATGTGCACATCAGATGAATTGGTCATGCTATATTGTCCATAGTGTTAGGTGCATTAGTCACCTAATGGGCCTGAGTGGGTAACTCTTTGGAGGATCGGTGTGGACCTGTTGGGCCAAATGACCCGTTTCCATATTGAGGGAATTTAATTGAATGACCGTCACACTTAACTAATGTGAGCATTGCTACATTGCAATAAACCAGTCAAGTGTATTAACTAAAATAAATATTACTCTATTTTCAGTGTTTGAATAAACAATGTGTTCTATTATCATTTCGTGCATGCCTTCTGCAAACTTGTGAACTCTGCATATGTCTGAATGCATCGATATAAAATACATTCTCTGCATTCACAGCAAGTATTCCCCTGGTTTTAGAGTAGATTTCATCCAGCATGAAAACAGGCCATTTAGCCCAACAATTCCACACCGACCCTCTGGACAGGAAGTAGCCCACGCAGACCCACTCCCCCCCAACCTTTATTTACCCCTTACTAATGCAACCTAACCTATACATTCCTGAACAATATTTAGCATGGCCAATTCACCTAACTTGCACATCTTTGGATGGTGGGACAAAACTGGACCACCCAGAGAAAACCCACACAGACACGCAGAGCATGTGCAAATCTCCATACAGACAGTCACCCGAGAGTGAAATCGAACCTGGGTCCCTGGCGCTGTGAGGCAGTATTACTAACCGCTAAAAAGGCACAGGTGCAGATTAAATCTTTCAGTTCATATTTTGTTTTTTTATCCTGCAAATCCAATTTAATCAGGGATATAAAAATTAATTCATTCAAGTTACTTGTGAAACTGATCAAAGCAGTGAAATTGGTCTGTTCTTCATCGAATCGAGCAGAATTTCTAAATGGTCTTTGCCAATGATCTTTTCCAGCCAGAAAACTTGAGTGTAGTGTACAGCGGAATTGAACTTTTGAAATTCTATTGATATTTTTCGATGACTTGTGGACTGTTTAAAGACAGACCTTGTGATTGACTAGATAGTTGGGTTTAGATTAGATTAGATTACTTACAGTGTGGAAACAGGCCCTTCAAGTCCCAACAAGTCCACACCGATCCTCCATAGAGCATCCCACCCAGACCCATTCCCCTACATCTAACAGTATGGGCAATTTAGCACAGCCAATTGACCTAACCTGCACATTCTTGGACTGTCGGAGGAAACCGGAGCACCCGGAGGAAGCCCACGCTGACACGAGGAGAATGTGCAAACTCCACACACCGACAGTCACCTGAGGTGGGAATTGAACCTGACTCTCTGGCACTGTGAAGCAACAGTGCTAACCACTGTGCCACCGTGCCGCCCACAGTTCTGAATTTGGATTCTAAGGAGTGGATTAGATTAATCCTTAATTATTACTTCTAAGTAAAAATTGCACCCGAAGGTATCTGTTTTCCCTTCATTTCCAAAACCTTTGCAATTTGCCTTTCACATAATATTAGGCTTTATGAAATTTCAACTCACATGCTGATTGCATTGAATAAGGAAACTGGAGTGGTTCACTGTCGCCAACCATGTAAATAGTGCAAAAACAATGTAGAAACCGGAAACAATTTCCCAAATATAACAAAACGTAATGTTACCCAAGCACATTCCCTCCCCAATAGAGCAAAGATCACCAAATGACAACACTGAGGAACACCAATGTGTTTGCAGCAGAACTAGCTCTGCAAACATTTTCAACAGAATCAAGAACATGATTTAACCTCACAAAAAAAAACAGATTGAAATCTAACAACACTGCTCAGTATTAATCAGGGGTAAATGTTGGGGAACGGGTCTGGGTGTGTTGCCCTTCGGAGGTTGGGTGAATTGACCATGCTGAATTGCCCATAGTGTTATGTGTATTAATCAGGGGTAAATGTACCAGAATGGGTCTGGGTGTGTTGCTCTTCGGCGGGTTGGTGTGGACTTGTTGAGCCGAAAGGCCTGTTTCCGCAATGGAGGTAATCTAATCTAGTCTATCAAACTAATGTAACTCTTGTGCAGTGCACAGTAGAGCAGTTGAAGGCACATAATGATTAATCACTTTAAGGTCAAAACAAAATTAGTTCAATGGATAAATATTGCCACATTATAATTTTATATTATAGTAAGTTTAGTTTCAATTACAAATCTGATCAATTCTGCACTTTTAGATTTTAGTCCCAAATTTTATTTTGAATGAGACTACTCAAAACAAACTTCTACTTAGTTTACAATTAGAACTGAGATTTTTTTTAAAAGTCAATGCACTAAAAAGGATTTTTTTTCATTTCTCACACTTCCGTGTTTCTGCCTTAATTTGATTTTCAGACAGTTACAAACAGATGTAATGTTTTCAGTCAAACAGAAAATTATTGCCGTACAAGTTTAACAAATTCGGAAATGATTCAGGAAAAACAAAGAACTTCACAAATATTGGTAATTGAAATGCAGATCAATTCCACAAACTGAATAAGAATCCAAGTAACTCAGTCTAACAGAATCAAGGAAAATAAATTCAAAATCCAATCCACTCAAAACAACAGATTGAAATGAAAGATAATCAGAATCCAATCAATTCAATTCAACAGAATGAAATAAAATAATTTCAAAAGCCAATCAGCGCAATTCAACAAAACCAACTAAAAACAAAGTCAGAAACAATCAATTCAGTTCAACCGTATCTTCTAAAACAAAGCCAGAATCCAAACAACTCAATTGAACAGGATCAAATAAAACAATCAACAGAATGAAATATAGCACAGCAAGAAAATATTATAACAATTTTTAACCTGCATGTCATCAAACAAATTAACAAAATAAATGACAAAATACAATTATGGTAAGCACATTATGTATACAGGAATATACTCAAGAAATCAATAATGATATTTTCGCATATTTTAACCATGTTTGCTAATATTTTGAATATCTTTAAATGCTTAGCATTTGTTGTCGATAATAAGGCTCACAATCAGGGTGTCACTGACATTAAACATCATTTATACCTTCCTGATTAAAATACTTTAGGTGCTTCAAGTAACCCAGCCACACAGAATGTCCATCTGATCAAAAAAAGAGATACACTGAGCATCTGACTCCATCAACACCATTTTAACTATTTGCTGAGCCTTAATCGAAGCCTATAATCAGCTTGAACAAAAATCAATCTGAACCAAATCAAACTCAGCTCAGAATCCGAGTTTCACTTAATTCAGGAATTATTCACATGAATAGAACGTTAACAGTAAAAGTTACTCAGAAAGTTCAAGGGTCTTGCATTGAATAAGCATATGGAGGTTATAGCGCTAGTGTAGGTTAGGTAGGCTTTGGTCGGCGCAACATCGAGGGCCGAAGGGCCTGTGCTGCGCTGTATTTTTCTATGTTCTATGTTCTATGTCTTACCTGAAGTCACTGTCACCATGGTCCCTTGGCCCCAGTAATCAAGATAGTACCCACTTGCACAGTAATAGATGGCAGTGTCTTCGATCTTCAGGTTATTCATGTCCAGCGCGAAAATGTTGTTTAAAGTGTCTTTGGACACAGTAAAGCGACCCTTAATCGTTGGAGCATAGTCATTGCTGAATGAATCATAGTACCAAAGCAGCCACTCCAGACCCTGTCCGGGAACCTGTCGGACCCAGCTCATGCTGTAGCTGCTAAGATCGAAGCCGCTGGTTTTACAGATCAGTTTCAGACTGCCTGCGGGATAGCCAGTCTCTGTCTCTGGCTGAGTCAAAACAATCTCCGACTGGACACCTTTAAAAAAGAAAACAAATAAACCATGAGCATGAATGCTCATGAAATGATGGCTGAGTCTTTTACATTCCTGCGGTAGACTAACATTGAGACAATAACAAAGAGAGACTTGAACAAAAAACACTCACATGATAAGAAAGTCAGTAACAAACTGAGAAAAGTTGCCGACACAATCATTCTGATAAATTGTGGGAAACGGTTCTTTCAAGATTTTTCTAAACAAGCCGATCCCGGAGTATTGAATTACGGTCCAGTGCCCAGGATTTATATGGCCATCGGAAGGGGCAGGCTCACAGCTTCCGCCTGTTGGTTTCCTGCTGGAGGCTGAGACTGGATCCTGATATCAGCTCACACAGCCCGAACACAGGGGCTCATGTCTTTACATGAGGTTCTGTTTAAACATGGGCATATACACATCTTGGGATATTTGTTTTGCTGAATAGCTTCTTTGGAAGTTTTTTTTTTAAATGGTGGAAGTAAAATTGAGTAGCTTCAGGTCTGTTTCACATGATCGTTGCAAGTATTTTGTTTAAAAAAACAAATTCAATCGGATGTTAGCTCCCTTTATTTCTATGTTCATTTACAAGCGGGTAAAACTAACATCAAAGTTCAAACATATGACCAGATGGTAAAACAATTCAGCTTTTTTTCCCCCTGGACACTGCAAGTCTCTGTCCCACTACAAAATAACATGTAATTCATACTAAACATTTCGAAATTCAATTTAGACAACTGAATACAGAGCGTGTCCAAAGTGATTATATTTAGAATATTCAATTAGACGTGAACTCCCTTTAATCCTACATTCAACCACAAGCAGATAAAGCTAAAATGAATTTCAATAATATTATTAGCCAACAAAATGAGTGACTTTATTTTTGCTGTCACTCAAAGTCTCTCCCACATTTCAAAATAACATACCATTTCTAATCTGCGTTTCTAAATTCAATTTAGCCAACCTAATATGGAGCATGTCTAAAGTGATTATGTTCAGAATGTGAGTGTGTATCACTAAACAGTTTGGACCCAGAGATTAGAAGCACCTCCTTACATTGCAGAATGTCTCTCCCTACATCTTTTTTGTCAAATTGCCCCGGGACCCTAAAATACATAGTAAAGGAAAGCTGTGTGCCTGAGAAACAAACAGTGAGTTGGCAGTGATACATAACACCTCGGTAAACTTTTGAAAGAGCATCTAATGAACTAGAACAGGACAGTCCATAAGTTTTTTTTTAGTCCTCAACATCTAAAGCATTGCAGGTAACTGTCTGGGTACACCAGGAGCGTTTGGTTAAATAAGAGTATTACAATAATCATTGCCAATGATGTAGTTGATAAACAGTGCATTTCTCTGCTCACTGATAGCTCTGACAAGGGGGTTAACTCATAAAAGTCAGCAAAGATTCGCGGTTACACTACCCCAGTATTAACCATGTAAAAAGGGCCCACTCAGTTTTAATGAGATGAATGAATCAGAGAATGGTGCAACAAGTGATGTGAGTTTGAACCAATTCAAGTTTATTAATTTACTTTGAGATGATAACAAATGTTACTGCAATGTGGGATTTTGGATCCATTAACTTCATTTTCAGGAGCTTTAAAGATACTCATAAACAGGCTGATCTAACCAGAACGTCATTGCATTCAATGTCCTGTTTTCTGATAGTCAAACAGTGAATGCTGTATTCAGTGACTTTCCTTTTTAAAGAAGAAATGTCAAGTGAAATGTATTCATTATGAGTAAATGGGAAAATATAGTTTGTTTGGTAGGACTTTAATATAGTTGATTCATTTTCCCTTTAATCGGCCAGATGCAATAGTTGGCAACAATTAAGCTGACTGCAGAAAAGGTCCTTGAGTTTCCAATTTCATTTACTGGAAGCAGGTGGAGTTTCTGCAGTGGATCAAAGATATTTTGTCTCATTGTTGACCAGTGGGTGGAAAGCCAACTGCAAACCATAACCACCGCCTCCGCAGAAACAAATCTACTCAGCAACAATGCTGGAGAAAAGTTTATTTTCAGTTGTGTAACCTAGAGAACTAGTCCCTCCTTTTTTGCAGAGTCTCAGACACAACCTAAACATCAACAGTTCATTCAAGGATCACTACAGCACTGCTTACTATTGAGAAAAATTTGTAAATAGTCATAGAGTCATGGAGTGATACAGCATGGAAACAGACACTTCGGTCCAACCAGTCCATGCCAGTCATAATCCGAAACTAAACTAATCCCACTTGTGTGTACTTGGTCCATATCCTTCCAAACATGTGATATTCATTTACTTATCCAAATATCTTCTAAAGGTTGTTAGTATCCACCACCAAATCATTCCAACAACAAACCATTCTCTGTGTAAAACGTTGTCTCTGATATCTTTCTTAAAAATTTTTCTCCTCTCATTGTAAAAACATATTCTCTATTGTTGAAATCCCTCACCATATGGCAAATACATCAATGTCTTAGTCAAAAATTGAAAACAATCCCAGCTCCAAACATTTACAAAATGTTTGATTCCAAAAAAGATTGCCCCCTTTGATCAATGATTTCTGAAATTTACTCACACATCTGTTGTGATGGACGTTTTGAAATAACTTCTGAAATGCAAATGGTTCACATCAATCGGATTAAAGTAACATTTCGTGCGCTACCCCACACAAAAACAACAAGCAAGTTCGTTGACACGAATTGCTCTGAGGAAGTCTATGATGGATTCTTTTATCAAACAATGACATTTCCAATGTTGTGAGGGCTCGTCTACCTTCTGTGCAATGGTCTGAATTTTAAGTTGTGTCTGACTGCAGATGAAACTGGCTGCTCTGGGTAAAAGTACAGTTTGTGCCTTTCACATTGTTAATGTATATTGCTGAGTTTAGTTGAATAAAGTGATGTTGTCCCAGGCATTGTCTGGCACCATTAATTAGACCATTAATTTCCACAATACTAGCCAGACTATCAGGTGGAGTTTGTTGACATGTGATTTTTTTTTTAACGAAAGCTTCGTACATTCCCAGTATGAATCATGTACATTAGAGCCATTCACCTTTCCACTCATGGCTTTATAAACTTATATGAGGTCACCCCGCCCCGAACTCTCATCCTCCAGTTAAAAAGGTTCCAGACTATCTGGATTTCCAACGGTGGTTCTGTTCCCTCACATTCTGCTGTTAAAGATCCTCCTGCCACCCCAGGTCCACAGACAGTGTCCCTTGATATTAGTTCAAAGAAATGAAAGCAAGTTGTCCCATCATATTGTTCAATTTTAGTTGGCTTCAAATACCATCAAAAATAAATGTTCATGTCATTGCTGATTTATGAGAGAATGCCGTGTACACAGTATCTGCTGAAATACCTGCAGTACCCCCCTGAATCTGGTTCGCAGGTTCATCTGTTGCTCACAAACGCAACCAGATATCAGGGAATAGTGAACATCGCCCACTCCCACCCCTCCACCCTTCCCCTCTGTACTTTCCACTTTGTGAAATCCCGTGTTGTCAACAATCAGTTAAAAGAAAGTTTTTTTTAAACTTTCTTAATTCATGTTGCTGATCTTGGCTGAATAAAGGTATGTTGCTGTCAGCATTTCTGGGGAATATATCTGCATTTTTTTTCATGTCAGTTTACAATGATATTAAGTCAAGAATAGTCAAAATGTCCTAAGAAACAACGTTTAGAAATGGGCCTATTAGCTTCTCAGGGCTGTACCAACTGTTTGAATATTGATACAGTTCTGCCCCTACTTTTTTTCCCATAAGCCAGGATTTACAGCATTGAAGATCATATCTATGTTGATAATGGATTAGACCCTACACAATGTTCCCGAATGTTTACTTCAAGTGCTATCACCTGCAGGGTTATGGACAACATGCTATAAAGTGGGTGTTGGCTGGAAGGCTGGGTCTTCACGTGATACAGGTGCGATGGGCGAAGTGATCTCTCTCTATCGTAAAACTTCCTACTACTCTAAATTCAACTTTCCTACTTTGTCTCGTTCAGAGGCTCTAATTCACATGATTCATACTGGAAATATTCCAAGCCTTCGGTTCAATGAGGTCAATACACTCCCCCTGATGGTCTGGCTAGTGATGTGGAAATTAATGGTCTAATTAATGGTGCCAGACGATGTCTGGGACAACATCAATTTTTTCAGCTGAAGTCAGCAATATACATTAACAATGTGAAAGGCACAAAGTGTACTTTTGCCCAGACCAGCCAGTTTCATCTGCAGTCAGACACAAAATTCAGACCATTGCACAGAAGATAGACGAACCCTCACAACATTGGAAATGATTTTGTTTGATACAACAGTCCATCATAGACTTGCTTAGAGCAACTGGTGACAACAAAATTGCTTGATTTTTTTGTGTGGGCTGACACATGAAATGTTACTGTATTCCGACTGACGTGAACCATTTGCACTTCAAGTTATTTGAAAACGTCCATCGCAACAGATATGGGAACAAATTTTAGAAATCATTGATCAAAGGGACATTTTTTTTTTGGAATCAAGGAAGATCCATAGTGATATTTGGTAAATGTTTGGAGCTGTGATTGCTTTAAATTTTTGACTAAGACATTGGCATGCAATGGACAACTTCACAATTTGCTGTAAAATGAAACTCGCAACCACTGTGAATCTGGAAGGTGATGGTTCAGAATTTAACAAGGCCCTCGCAAGGTTCGTGGAATGGACCGATGAGTGATACATGAAATTTAACAAAGGCATTTCTGAAATGATTAATTTAGATAGGAAGAATGTAGAGACACAAATTCATATCTCTGTTTGCAGTTCAATATACTATAAATTACTTTTCTATTATATCCTAAAATACTTGTGTCTTTGTTCATATATAATACACTCTATCTTGTTCCGGGGTTAAGATAGTTTCTTTATTTATTTCACTCAAGACTTTATGCTGTATTTTTGCCTCAGTATTGACCAAACTCGGTTTGGTGCCAGCTTAAATCACTTGAGCTGCTTTTTCAGGAAGTGAATCTCTCCACCTGTTATGTCAAAATAATCTGTTCATGCTTAGATCGAAATAAATCCTATTAATATCATCCCAAATTCAGGCTCGGTTATTTTGTATTTATTCATTGGAATTGAACAAGAATATGACTGGTCTGTTCTTGGTGGAGTGGGAGAGAGAGTTAAGGTGTTCCACCACGGGGCCATGGGGTTGGTTGGCATGGGTGTCCCAGAGATGTTCTCTGAAATGATCCGCAAGTTAGTGTCCTGTCTATCACATGTAGAGGAGACCACATCAGGTGGAACAGACATAGTGGATGACATTTGTGGAAGTTTGGATAAGTTTCTGTGGGATGTGGAAGGATCATTTGGGGCCTTGTCAGAGGTGAGGGGGGAGGTGTGGGTGCCAGGTTTTGCACTTACTGTGTTGGCAGGGGAGGGTGACAGGGGTGGAGATTGGGCTGGTGGGGAGGGAGCATGGACCTGCTGAGGGAGTCACAGAGGGAATGGTGTCTCCGGAATGCAGATAGGGGTAGGGAGGGAAATATACCCCAAGTGATGGGGTCTGTTTGCGGATGGTGGAAGCAGCGGAGGATGGTATGATGTATGTAAGGTTGGTGCGGTGGAAGATGAGGGCTCCCTATTGCGATTGGAGGATGGAGTTCAAGGGCATCGTCGACAACGTGGAGAGGAAACTGCAGTCTTTGAAAAAGAAGGTTATGTGGGATGTTTTATGGTGGAACTGGTCCTCCTGGGAGCTGATGCAGAGGAATTGAGAATAAGGGATGGCATTTTTTACAGGAGTTCAAAGTTTGTGAGAAGATTTGTAGCTCAGGTGCTCGTTTTTGTGGTTCTGTTCGCCAAGCTGGGAATTTGTGTTGCAGACGTTTGGTCCCCTGTCGAGGTGACATCCTCAGTGCTTGGGAGCCTCCTGTCAAGTGCTTCTGTGATGTTTCTACCGGCATTTTTAGTGGTTTGTCTCTGCCACTTCCAGTTGTCAGTTCCAGCTGTCCACTGCAGTGGTCGGTATATTGGGTCCAGGTTGATGTGCTTATTGATTGAATCTGTGGATGAGTGCCATGCCTCTAGGAATTCCCTGGCTGTTCTCTGTTTCACTTGTCCTATAATTCTGTTATAGGACAAGCCAAACAGAGAACAGCCAGGGAATTCCTAGAGGCATGGCACTCATCCACAGATTCAATCAATAAGCACATCAACCTGGACCCAATATACCGACCACTGCAGCGGATAGCTAGAACTGACAACCGGAAGTGGCAAATTCAATCCACTACAAATGCCGGAGGAAAGATCACAGAAGTGCTTGACAGGAGACTCCCAAGCACTGAGGATGTCACCTCGACAGGGAATGAAAAGTCTGCAACACAAATTCCCAGCTCAGCGAACAGAACCACAACAATTTTACAGGAGTTTGGGTGGGAGGCGATGTAGCCCGGGTAGCTGTGGCAGACAGTGGGCTTTTAGTAAATGTTTAGTCGGTCACTGGAGATGGAGGTGGAGACGTTTAGGAAAGTGGGGGGGGGGGGGGGAGATGTTCGAGATGGTCCCTATGAAGTTTAGGTCAGGGTAGAATGTTTTAGTAAAGTTGATGAACTGTTCAACCTCCTCGTGGTAGCATGAGGTGGCGGTGATATAGTCATCAATGTAGCGGTGGTAATGGTTGGCAATGATACCGGTGTAGCTGTGGAAGATTGACTGTTCCACATATCTGATGAAGACGCAGGCATAGCTGGGGTCCATACAGGTGTCCATGGCTAACCCTTTTGAAGGAAGTGGGAGGATTGAAAAGAAATGTAGTTGAGGTTGAGCATGTACTGATTGGGTTGGTGTGACAGGAAGAAACGGAGGGCTTCGAGGCCTACATCATGGCGTTTGGATGTGTACAGGGCCTGGGCATTCTGTTCATTCTGGGGCTTATCAATAGCTTGCAGTTATTATGGAACTGTAAGGGCATTGGCTGAGAACTCAGAGAAACCAATGTTTCAGTCTTCTGCTTGAAGCAAATTTTGACCAGAACATTTAAACGCCACAAAGCTCACTGTAGGAAATGCAAGTGCTGCAACTTTTAATAAGATTTGAAACTTTGTTAAAAATAGGGATTTTTAGTCATAGTTTCTGAAATAATCAAGAAAGAATTAACCATTAGAACAAGCTCTTTCAAAGAGAGAGGATTTGCAAAGTATAAAACCGTACAGTGCTGTGGTTTATTTGAATTCAATGTCGATCAGAGTTAGATACAGACAAGGTGATCTCTCCATATATCGATTCTGTTAATCGGACACACCAACATATCTGTCTGTACAAAATGGTATTATTTCTTTAGTTGACCAAAATTTAGGAAATAGATCAAACAGAATGTATTCGACTGGGAAGGTGATGGATACAGAAGAGAGAATCAAAAACTGGGAACATTAAATCTGAAGAGAGAGTAACAAGTTACAAGATCAAAGGCATGAAAAGATGCATGTCGATGCGTTCCAGATGTTCGTGAATCAAATGAGCTTGTTAGATGTTCGAGAGACTCGTCCAATGACGTCCTGGAATCAGACCGTGAAACAGAGATCGAAATGTCGATTTGCAAATGTCACTTCAATGTGATCGCTTCACACTCTGTGTCCTGATCTACGCCACATTGGCAGTTGTTTCCGCCAGATTGCATCCCCTGGGTTTATTTTCTGATCAGAAGTGAGATGTGTGGCTTGCTGCTGGCACATAGAAACAGGAAGTTGTGTGCCAGCTGAGAATGATACACCAGGTGCTACTTTCCATATTATCAGCACAAACAGTCTTCCTACCTCTGAGGGTGAACACACACTGACAGTGTCAAGAACAAACAGACAGATTGCTGTTGGTCTCAACATTGTAGTTAATTCCATTCCCATTTTCCAGAATGAAACAGAAGAGACACAAGATTACTTCAGTTAGAGTAAATTATCTGTCAGAGAGATAAGAAGAGTTATCATTGGGTGAAAGGAGCTAAATGACAATGGGTAGTTTCACTCATAAACCTATGTTTAAAAGCAGAAAGCTTGAGGAAAGTTGATAAGTAAATCTAAGAGACAGCATTCATTAAAAGTTGGAATTGTAAGGTTGAAGCAATAAAATTCAGGATGACGTTGATGGAAGTGATATCATCTCGGAAGTGGTTGATTCTGTTTTCTGGAGAGGCAATGAGATATGACATCGGGTATAAAAAGGGGATGCAATGCTTCTTGACTTCAATCAGGTTTTTGACCAGATCTTGCATCTTCAATATGGTAAGGGTTCATGGGATCTGGTGCAATTTGGCAAATACATCAAAGATTTACTTGTTAGCAGAAGGTAATGGTCGAAGGTAGTTGTTGTGAAGACATCTTGTGTGCAATGGCTTACTATATGACTTGGTGCTGGATCCTTTGCTGTGTGCAGCGTATATGAATGGTCTAGTCAAGAATGTAGCAATTTTTATTAGTAAGTTCAAAGATGAGGTGAGAAACGTTTGGTTTTGCAATTAGTGAGGAGGAAAACTCGTGTGACATCAATTATCTTGGCTGTCGGAGAGAAAAATTGAAAACAGAACATTATATCCTAAAGTCTGTGAAGTAAAGCATTCTCGAGACTAGCAATTTAAGCGAATATACGATGCATTGTTAGAATCTACAAAATACAAAGGATAAGCAATCTACTGTTGTGAATATCCACATTATGGAGTGTGGGTTGGAGTTACAGTCTGGAGATATTGGGCTAGACCATTAATTCAGGAAACAGGGGTCTGAGCCCACAGTGCTGCCACATCAAATCGTGAATTAAAGTTGAAAATTAAACATCTCATTGAAGGAATAAGCTCCACAGATATTCCCTTGCTCTGCTTTGGAGAGCACAACACATCAGCGCAAAAGTTAAGGCTGAAGCATTCACAGCAATCTTCAGCCAGAAGTGCCAATTGTCTGATCCACCTCAGCATCTTCCATAGATCATAAATATCACAGATACCTGTCAGCAGGGAATTCGCTTCTCTCCACGTGAAATCAAGACACTGTTTGGCGCGGTGGTGGTGGTTGGGGGGGGCGGGGGTGGAGATGGTGGCACTGGTTACTGCAAATGCTATGTAGCCTGACAAAATTCTGGCAATAATACTCATGACTTGTGCTAGCCAAGTACTCCCGGTACAGCTAAAACACTGGCATGGACAATGTGGAAAATAGGCCAGGCACGTCCTATGCATAGAAAATAGGTTTAACCACCCTGGCGAATTACTGCCCCATCAGTCCATGCTCAATCATGAGTTAGGTGTAAGAAGGTGCTATTAAGCAGCACTAACCTGCGTAAATGTGGGTTACGCAAGGCCTACTCAGCTCATGTCTGAATTACAGACTTGATTTAAACATGGACAAAGAACTGAATTCCAGAAATGAGGGGAAAGTGACAGCCCTTGACATTAAGGTCACATTCGACAGAGTGTGATATTATGGAGTCATAGCAAAACTGGACTCAATGGGTATCAGGTGACAACCTCCCTGCTGCCTGCAGTCAGACCTCACACATTGGAAGATGGCTCTGCTTGTTAGAGGTCAGTCATCTGAGCCAAAGCAAATCTCTGTTGGAGTTCCGAAAGAAAGTGTCCTTGGCCCAATCATGTTCAGCTGCTTCATAAATGACCTTCCCTCCATCAGAAGGTCAGAAGTGAAATCTGCATTAATCTAGCACTTTTTTGTGACTCCTCAATCCACATTCAAACGCAACAAAATCTGGACAATTTCCAGACTTGAGATAACAAATGGCACATAGCATTCACACCACAAACCTGCGAGGCAATGACCATTGACAATAAGAGACAATCTAAACAAAACCCCTTGACATTCAATAGGGTTACCATCACTGAATCCCTCACCAACGACACCCTGGGTTTTATTGTTCATCAGAAATTGAGCTGGACACTTCACATAAATAAAATAGTTGTGCGAGCACGCCAGAGGCTAGGAATACGACAGCGAGTAACTCACCCTCCGGACTTGCAAAGACAATTGACTGTCTAAGAGACAGAGGTCAGGAGGCTAATAGCACAGCTCGCCCCTTGACTGAATAGGAGCAGCTTCAACTGCACTCAAGAAGCTTGGCATTGTCCAGGACAAAGCATCCCACTTGATCAGTAGCACATCCACAAGCGTCCATTGCCTCCAAATCTGATTCTTAGTACCTGCTGTATGCACTATCTAAAATACTACACTGCAGTAACTTAGCCACTTCCTTAGACAGTACCTTCCCACTACCACTTGCATCTCGCAGGATAGGAACATCAGATACAAGGGAACAGCACCACTGTAAGCTCCTCTCGAAAACACTCGGCATCCTGACATGGAAATATTCACCGATCCTTTACTGTAATTGGGTCAAAATCTGGAATTCCCTTCCTCAGGCCATTTTGGAACATGTTATTTCAGAAAGGCAGCCTACTGTCATCTGCTGAAGGACATCTACCGACAACCAAAAACAACCACCATGTTCCATGAGTCAATAAAAAAATCATTGAAGCTAACATGACAGTTTGATAAAGTGGTTGAGGCGGCATTATGTGTATGTAATAAGCAATCAAAAGGTTTGGAGTAAAGTTCCAGAATCAGTCCCTACCATGGTAGCTTCAATTAATAAAAGAGTATGAAATGAAAATGCTGGAATAATGAACGATAATATCAGACCTACCAAATGTTTGAAGCATGTTACATGGTTAAGTATTGTCCTTCAGAGGAGGACGTCTGAACTTCCTACCTGGCCTGCCCTACCCATTCAACAATAAGGTGATGGTCCTTTCCTGTGCCGAACCTGACTAAGAAACCCATCAGGAGAAAGTGAGGACTGCAGGTGCTGGAGATCAGAGTTGAGAGTGTAATGCTGGAAAAGCACAGCAGGTCAGGCAGCATCAGAGGAGCAGGAAAATCAACGTTGCAGGCAGAACCCCTTCATCAGGTATCTTAATGAAGGCCTTATGCCTGAAACGTCAATTCTCCTGCTCCTCGGACGCTGCCTGACCTGTTGTACTTTTCCAGCACTACAGTCTCGACTGAGAAGCTATTTGGTTGTAATAAAGCTTCTTAAGAAAGATCAACCATAATTAGCCGAATAAGATGGCACGCCTTTATAAAGGTAGCTGATGACCGCGTTCTTGGGATATGTGACTAAATTTTTCATAATTGAATGAAGAATTCAAATAATGCAAATAACGGTGAGTCAGGCTCTTCAGACAGAGTCTGGTACACATTTAAGATTGGATGCAAAGTCTCCTGTGATGTTGCTGTGAACAGCAAGACAGTTCTTGCCAGTATTGCACTCCAACATTTGTTCATGATGTAAAGTGTCAGATTTATTGTATTTCTGTTTGTGACCACTTTCTGTGCACTTCCAACATTAGGATCACAGTGATGATATCATGACACCAGTATTCCCAAACTCCAGTTTGATGCTGAATGACCAGGGTTTGGAATACCATCGTTGCCCAGGGTGAAATTTGAATTCAAAGAAATCCTGGAATCAGAAAGAAAGCCAGGTGACCATGTAGCCCGAGTCAATGGAAAAATGCAAAAACAGCTGGTTCACAAATGGCAAGGCATCTGTCACCTTTACATGGTCTGGCCGACATGAGATTCCAGACCCACTGGAAGGAATTGACTGTGTTCTGAAGTGGCTTTAGCAAGCTATGCAATGGGCAATTGGGGATAGGGACTCATTGCTGGTCCTTACCAGAAAGTAATACGTGTGACAAAACCTGACAACAACTATATCAATTAAATGTAATTGTTGCAGCAATTCCTGATGTAATTTCAAGTATTTCACGTGAATATTCTAAAATGCACTTTGAGTGATGCTGCACCGTCTAAACGGACTACAATATAAATTAGTGGGACATTCAGAGTAGATCCAGTTCAACATTGAAGTTTAATTGCAGAATTTTCAGCACTGAATTTTAACCTAAATAAAAGTTTTAAATTGTGTTTATCGTCCAGAAATATGTAACATCTGTTGCAATTCGTCTTCATAAATTTGTTTTCCCTTCTGAAAATTTTCAACGTTCTTAAAATAAATTTGTTTCGATTTGAATCTTACAAACAAATTACTTCTTTCATCTGGCTTTGCTGTCACCATCACTTTCTTGAAACCAATTAAGCATTTATGTAAATAAAAACAGAAATAGAATGCTCAGAATAAATTACAGAGCAACAAAACCCCAATTTATATTTCCCCACAAGCACAGCACACGAATTGTGGGAAAAAAATGCAAATAACTCAATGGATTCCAATTCGAATTGATGTTAGGACAATAAGTTGTATGATTCTTGAATGACAGAGGTATCAATTGTCATGTTTAGTCAAAAAATAACTATAATTAAGAGATACATTGGCACAGCTTATATTTCTGTCTCCTTTTTTCTCTCTTCCCCTCCTGCCTTCCCCCTTTTTTCTTTATATCTGTTGCCTTGTTTTGCCTCGCCACAATCGGATAATGTTTTCCTCAATAACATGAAGCCAACACCACACCAACATATGCTCTCAGCTAAATTCATCCATTTCTTTCGGGAGATTTGAGTCAGTACTGCTCAAAAATCTGTCTAAGTATTGAGTGATCTGGAAATGCTTGATGGGAATGAGGCTGAAAGACTTTACTGTGATAGTGTTTTTATTGTATCTCAGCAGTAATATTCTTGGCTGAGGAATGTTTAATGGTTCCATGCAATGCATATTTAGTCTATAATTAACCTTTACTGCACATCTCATGGAATGTTTAATATTGTAGAGGTCGATTTATTCTGTATCGACTTTGTGTTGTACCTACTCTGAGAGGGGAATTTTTTAGGGAATCCTGGATGCAGCTCTACTCTGTGTCTAAACCAAAATATATTTGACATGATTGCATTGGACATCACAATATAGGGGGAGATTTACCCAACACATTACATGAGCTGTACAATCACGGAAAACATTTGATGTAGCCTTGTAAACGAGCTTGAACTCCTACCCACTGTCTTTCTGATTTTGAAATGCTTGATACCAGAATAAAAAGGGAACAACACTCTGCATCGAAACTTTGTTATACAAGCAGATTATCATCTACAGGCACAGACATACACAAACACATATGCAAATCATCTCTGAACAACCCTTGCAGTGTTTAATGGATGAGTGCAGAGAGAGCTTTGATATGCAATGTGTGTGTATTCCATGCAAATCATGCCGACAGTGAGTTTGATATGGTAGTTTAAATGTAGTTTTCATCTATCTTTAACCTTTTCTGTGACAGCCGTGGTTCTGTTTGGCAAATATTCAACAGAACTGGAGGACTATAAATGTAGTCACTGCATTAGAGGCAGAATGCAATGCCATCAAACAGGGAGAAAGATGATCCCTGTCTTTTTCCATGATGAGGAGGGATGGAAGCAGCTGGGCTTCAAACATGAAATAGAGGTTAATTTAAATGAGGCCTATATAATTCTGAAAAGAGTAACTTAGAGCAAAGGTCAATGAGAGGGAACCAGAAGCAGTCTGTTCAGCCAATGGAGTTTGGTCTTCCAAACAATGACATCATGGCTGAACTGATAGTCCTCACCTCCACTTTCCAGCATTTTAATTGTCAGCATTGATTCAATTACCAAATCAAAACCTGCCCATTTCAGCTTTCAAAGTACTGAATGACCCAACCCCGACAGGCTTCTGTGGAAACAAATTCCATAGATTCACTACATTCTGGGAGACATTCTGTTCTGCCTGAAATTTGTGACCTCTAATTCAGAGATTCTACTCCCTGGTCCGAAACTCTCCCACAAGGGGAAACAACATTTCTGCATTTACACCATCAAGTTTCCTGAAAATAATAGTTGTTTCAGAATGTCACCACTGAATCTTCTATGTTCCATTCAGTATAGGCCCAAACGACTCAGTCTCTACTCTCAAGACAGTCCGTCCATCCTCAGGATCAGTCGGCTAAACCTCGTGTGGATTGTCTCACACTCCAGTGTACCTTTTCTTTGATATGAGTCCAAAGAACAATTCACAGTATTCCAGCTGTGGTAATAATAGTTTTTTTTTCAGTTTTAACAAATATTATAGTTATACAAATATCCAGCACAGAAACAGACCCTTCGGTCCAACTGCACTGACCAGATATCCCAATCTGACTGAGTACCATTTGCCAAACATTTGGCCAATCATCCTCTAAATGTTCCCTGTACATACACCCATCCAGGTGCCTTTTAAATTCAGTAATTGAACCCGCCTCCACCACTACCACTGGCAGCTGTTTCCATACATACACGTGAAAAGGTGACCCCTCAGGGTCTTTTCAAACGTTTCTCCTCTCACCTTAATCCGCTGTCCTCTAGTTTTGGACTCTCCTGCTCGAGGAAAAAGGCCTTGGCTATTCACCATATCAATGCCCTGCATGATTATATAAGTCTTGTTCAAGCCACTCCTCAGCCTCCTTTTCTCTCACTGCAGGGAAAAGAAAAGCCCCAGCCTATTCAGCTTCAGCTTACACCTTAAACACTCCAGTTCCAGCATCATTCTTGGAAATCTTTTCTATACCCTCTCAACTTTCAGAAAATCCTTCATAGAAATGGTCAGCCAGATTTCTCTGTAATAATTCTAAATGTGGTCTCACAAATGTTTTGTACAGCTGAGACATGACATCTCGACTCCTACACTTAATGTTATGACCAATGAAGGAAAGCATGCCAAACTACTCCTTCCCCACCCTGTTTCCCTGCAACTCCACTTCCAAGGAATGATGCATCTGCACCCTTTGGTTTCTTTGCTCAGCAACACTCACCAAGGCCCAGCCATTAATTGTATAGGTCCTGCCCTGGTTTGCCTTACAAAAATGCAACACCTCACATTTATTTAATGAAGCATGGGTTCATGAAAGGCAAGTCATCTTTAACTGATTTATTGGAATTCTTTGAGGTTATAACGAGCGTGGTAGACAATGGGGAACTGGTGTACGTGGTGTATCTGGATTTCCAAAAGGCATTCAGCAAGGTGCTGCACAAAAGGCTGCTGCATAAGATAAAGATGCACAGTGTTACAGGCAATGCATTAGCATGGACAGAAGATTGGTTAACTAACAGGAAGCAAAACGTGGGGATAAATGGGTGTTTTTCTGGTTGACAATCAGTGGCTAGTGATGTGTCTCAGGGAACAGTGTTGAGACTGCAATTGTTTACAATTCAGATAGATTGCTTCGAGTTAGAGTCCCAAGTGTAGTGTGTTGTAGTTCGCAGAAGACACTTAAATGAGTGATAGAGCAAAGTGTGCAGATGGAAATAGACAGGTAAAGGGAGTGGGCAAGAGTCTGGCAGATGGAGTACAATGTTAGTAAACATGAGGTCATCCATTTTGATAGGAATAATAACAAAGTGGCCTACTTTAAAATGGTGAAAAATTACAGAATACAGCTGTGCAGGGGGATCTGAGTGTTCTTGTGCATGAAACATAAAAGTATGGTTTGCAAGTACAGTAGCTAATTAGGAAGACAAATGGAATAATGTCCTTCATTGGCAGTGGATAGAGTTTAAAGTTAGGACTTTCTGCTGCAGCGGTATCGGGCGCTGGTACTCTGCACGCCTAGAGTACTCAGTACACTTTTCATCGCCTTACATGAGATGGCACTGGGGTGGGGTTTGATGAGGAGGTTGATTATGTTGATTCTGGAAATGAGAGGGTTGGCTTATGAGGAGAGATTGAGCAGGCTGCGATTATACTCATTGGAATTTAGAAGAATGGGGGACGGGGGATTGTAAAATTATAAATGGGATAGATAAGACAGAAGCAGGAAGGCTCAAAGTTTATGAGAAGATTTGCAGCACGGGTGCTTGTTGTTGTGGTCTGTTTGCCCAGCTGGGAATTTGTGTTGCAAACGTTTCGTCCCCTGTCTTGGTGAAATCCTCAGTGCTTGGGAGCCTCCTGTGAAGCGCTTCTGTGATGTTTCCTCCGGCATTTACAGTGATTTGTATCTGCCACTTCCGGTTGTCAGTTCCAGCTCCACTGCAGTGGCCAGTCTATTGGGTCCAGGTCGATGTGCTTATTAATTGAATCTGTGGATGAATGCAATGCCTCTAGGAATTCCCTGGCTGTTCTCTGTTTGGCTTGTCCTATAATAGTAGTGTTGTCCCAGTCGAACTCATGTTGCTTGTCATCTGCATGTGTGGCTACTAAGGATAGCTCGTCAAGCCAACATCTTCACCCAAAGGGTTGTGAATCTCTGGAATCCCCTGCTGAGGCTAACCAGTTGAATGTTTTAAAGGTGAAGATATATTTGTGAACAGTAAAGGAATGAAGGGTTATAGTGAATGGGTGGGTAAGTGGAGTCTCAGTCCATTGAAAGATGATCCACCATATTATTGAAAGGTAGACTGACTCATGGGGTCAGATGGCCTACTCCTGATTGTATTTCTTATGATCTAATGTTGTTATGTTCTAACAGGCCTCCACTTCAAAAAGTAATGCTCTCTAACTACTAAATAAAAACTGAAAGAACTGTGGATGTTGTGTATCAGAAACAAAAGCAGAAACTGCTGGAAATGCTCAGAAGGTCTGGCAGCATTTCTGGCGTGAAAGACTCACCAGTTTATGGTTCCCTTGCTTTTCCATACAACTTTCTTCAATAATGCTGCCACATTAGTCTCTCTCCAGTCTTCTAGCATCTCATCTGTGATTATCAATGATACAAATATCACAGCGAGGGGTCCAGGAATCTCTTCCCTAGCTTCCCACCAATTTCTGGGAAATACCTAATCGGGTTTCCAGGATTTATTTCCATTTTTCTACTTTAAGACCTCCAACACGTCCTTTTCTGTAAAATGAACTCATTTTAAGATCACATTATTTATTTCCCAAGTTTCTTAGCTTCCATGCTCCTGTCTACCGTAAATATTGATGCAAAATATTTGCTTAGTATCTCAGCCATCACCTGTGGTTCCATGCATGGAAAGCCATGTTGATCTTTACGGGCTGTATTCTCTCTTGAGTTATTCTTTTAGCCTTAAAATAATTTTAGAATCTTTTAGGATTTTCCTTAATTCTATTTGCCAAAGCAATTTCATGTTCCCTTTTTTTCCCTCATGATTTCCTGCTTCAGTATACTCCGACTGCCCTTATACCTTTCTCAGGATTCACTCAATCCCAACTGTCTATATCTGATGAATACCTCCTTCATTTCCTGGACAGGAGTTGCAATTTTCCTCATCATTGAACTTTTCCCATGCCTTGCCCTTCACACAAACAGAAACATACCATTAATGAACTCTGATTGTCTCATTCTTAAAGGCCTCCCACTTGTCAACTGTCCCTTTACCTGTGAATAACCACCCCCAACCAACTTCTCAAAGTCTAATACCATTGAAACTAGCCACACTCCCATTTGAAACATTAATTTTAAAATCAATTCTATTCTTTCTCTTCATTATTAGTAAACCAATAGAATTATGATCACTTTCCCTGAAGAGTGCCCCTATGGACACCTCAGTCGCTTGCCCTGCCGTGGTTCGCAACAGTAGGTCAAGTATTGAGAAATGTCTTGTAGGTGTATATACATATTGAATAACAAAGTTTTCTTGTACACACTTAACCAAATTTTCCACATTCCAAAATCTTAACACTATCCCAAACTCTGTTTGGAAAGTTAAAATTCCCTACCGTCATCCTTTTTGCTTACAGATAGCAGAGACCTCCTTTCATATTCGCTTGTGAATTTCCGACTGACTTTTAGGAGGCCTATTTTACAATCCCAGCAAGGTCATTACCTCTTTCTTATTTTTAAGTTTCATCCATATAACTTCACTGGGCAGTCTCTAAGAAATATCCTCTCTGCATCCAGCTGTGGTGTTCTGTATAACCAAAGACACCACTCCACCTCCTCTCTTGCTCACCTGCCCATACATTCTATTACATCTATATCCTGAAATATTAAGCTGCCAGTCCTGTTTCGCTGTTGCCAAACTGTTGTCTGCTTTGACCCCTAGAATTGCTCACCGCATCTCACCCAAAAAAATTCTCTTTTCTCGCTATCTTGTTGGTTCCCACCATCTAGTTTAAAACCTTCAGCATACTGTAGCAAATTTCCCCACAAGAATATCGGTCCTCTTCGAATTCTGATCTCTCTTATATAGGTCATTTCTATCCCTGAAGAGATCCCAATGATTGAAAAATGGGAATCCTAACCCCTGCAGCAGCTTCTCAGCCACGCATTCGCTGCTCTATCTGACTGTTCCTACTCTCAATATTCCATTAGTTTCTAAACAAACCCCAACATGACGTTTGCCATTCCTACTGACAGTTGAAATTAAAAGCTAACTTTTTGTGGATTGGAGATACGGACTCCCTGTAGATTTCTGAATTCAATCTCTATCTTGCCTGTTAAAATGCATAAGTTCACTGTTTATGTCTGTTCTCATTTATTGCATCCACATTACATTAATGTGCAAAGCTCCTTGTTCACTCTCTTGTCCTATCTGTATCGCTCTGCAAACTCCTTTTTGTGTAGTACTCAGCACTTACCTCCTCTCCAATTTTTGCGTCATTCGCAAACATGACCAAAATATATTCTCTTTCCTCATCTAAGTCATCAAAATATGTTGTAAATTTTTGTGTCCCCAGAACTGATTTATGTGGTACTCCACAGATTGACATCCTATAAAATAAAACTCTTGATCAAACTTTTCTGATTGGGATTTAAAAGATCCTCTCTCCATGTTAATACAGTACCTCCAAAGCCAAGGCTCCTATCTTATTCAGTAATCTTATGCGTGGGTGCTATCACACACCCTCAGAAAATCAAACATATTACAATCTCGGTTTCCTCCGTTTTCTCAAAGAATTCCAATACATTTATCAGGCAAGATTTCCATTTTGTAAAGCCATTCTCAGTGCTCTGCTGTAACATCCTTTTTTAAAGACTCCACCATTTTTTCAACAAATGATGTTTAACTAAGTAGCCTCAGTCAATCTTTTTTGTGCCTTAACTTTTTTTGAGTGAAGGTGTTGGTTGAAGGATCTACTATCAGCCCTCACTTCCACCTGCTGGAGAAACACTGTCGTTGCATATACTGTGAAAATCTCAACAAAATGTATCTGATGTTCATCTCCTGAGAAAGAAATTCCACCGATGTTCTAGCTCATCACGTTCTGCTGGCGTTCCCAGATTTTACGAAGCAACTCATTGAAAGTCGTCAAGGCTAATTAGCATAAAAAAATCAATATTTGAGCAAAAATATCCCAATTCCTGGTCACGTATTTTTGTTCATCTCTTTTTAGGATGTTAACTTCAACAATGTGGAGTCAGTGTGGGTGGAACTGTGAAATACCAAGGGACAAAAACATTAGTGGGTGAGATACACAGACCCCCAGACTGCAGTGGTCAGGTTGGAATAGCAGTAAACAGGAAATTAGCCAAGCATGTGATATAGAGACATTGGTGATCATGGGTGATTTTAATCTGCATCTAGATTGGACAAATTAAATTAGCCACAATGTCTACAAGGGGGAATTCCTGGCCTACATATTGCATGGTTTTCTTAAACAACATGTGATGAACCAACTAGAGAGCCGGCCATCTTAGACTGGGTACTGTGTAATGAGAAGGGTATCATTGCCAATCTAGCTGCGTGAGATTCCTTGGAGATGAGTGACCATGACATGATACAACTATTTTATCAAGATGGAGAGTGTGTCGGCTTATTTGTAGACTAGGGTGCTGAATTTTAATAAAGGAAACTATGAAGATGGAAAAGGCATGAGTTGGCGTTGATAGATTAGTGGAAGTTGCTTAAAGATGTGACAGTAGAAAGGCATTGGCAAATATTCAAGGAAATCATGGGGGAACTGCAACAACTATTTATTCCTGTCTGGTACAAAAGCAAAATGGGTAACAGGGCCAATCCATGGCTTATAAATTAAATTAGATAGTATCCAGTTGAATGAAAAAACATAGAGATTGGCCAAGAAAATAATAGGTCTGATGTTTGAGAGCAGTTCCGAATTCAGCAAAGAAGGACCAAGGGATTGATTAAGATGGGAAAACACAGTACATAAAAAGCAAGCTTGCAGGGAACATGAAAGCTGACGCTACAAGGTTCTACAGTATGTGAAGAGAAAGAGATTGGTGAAGACGTTTGTAGGTCCCTACAGATGGAAATGGGGAAATGTATAACAAAGGACAAAGAAACAGCTGAGCAACTGTATACATACTTTAGTTCTGGCTTCACTAAAAAGGACAGTTGTGTAGGAGGTAGGTGAGGCTGCAGGTGGAGCTCATGTTCTGTTTTGGTCATCTTGCACGAGGAAGGCTTTATTAAACTGGAAAGAGCGCAGACGAAATTTATAAGGACATTGCTAGGACTCAATGGTCTGAGTTATAAGGAGAGGCTGAACAAGCTAGAACTTCTTTTCTTGGCAGTCTAGGAGACTGAGAGGGGATCTTAGAGAAGTTTACAAAAGCATGAGAGGCATGCACCCAGTCTTTTTTGCCAGGGTTGCGGAATCGAGGATTAGATGGCATTAGTTTAAGGTTAGAGGGAAAATTATAAAAGGGAACCTGAGGGGCAATTTACTTACACAGAGGTTGGTATGTGTATGCAATGAGCTGCCAGCGGAAGTGATTGAGGGGCGTACGTTAACAACATTGAAAGGCATTTTGACAAATAGGGTTAGAAGGATGTGGACCAAATTCAGGGAAATGGGTGGACATTTTGGTCAGTATGGACCAGTTTGGGATAAACGACCTCTCTCTGTGCTGTAGGACTCTCTGACTGGAAGAAACAAATCAAGCACCAGAAATCCAGGAGAAGATTTAGTGAGAGGGATGAACTGAGGGAGGTCAATATTAGTAGAGAAATGGTACTGAGAAATTGAGGGTATTGAACCCGATAAGTCCTCAGGACCTGATAAATCTACATCCCAGAGTTCTTAAGGAAATGGTTCTAGAAATAGTGGGTGCTTTAGTTGTCAGGATTCTTTAAATTTTGGTAAAGTCCTTGCAGATTGGAGGGCAGCTACTGCCACTCCAACACTCAGGAAGAGAGGTACAGAGAAACCAAGGAATTATAGACCAGTAAGCTTGAGATCAGTAGTGGGGAAAATGATCAAATCCTTTATTAAGTACTTTATCGCAAAACATTGAGAAAGCTGTGGCAAGATCAAACAGAGACAGCATGGATTTATGGAGGAGAAATCATGCTTGTCAAATCTATTGGAATTCTGTGAATGTATAACTATCAGAGTTGACAAAGGGGAACTGGTCAATATGGTATGTTTGGGCTTTCAGAATGTGTTTGACAATGTCCCACTTAAGACATCACAGTACAGTATTAAAGAGCATGGGATTGGGGTACGTGTACTGAGATAGATAGAAAACTGATCAGCAGAGAGGAAACAGAGTAGGGCTCAAAAGGTCCGTTTCAAATTGGCAGCCAGTAGCTAGTGGGGTGCCATAGCGACCCATACTATTAACAAAATTTATTAATGATTTGGATGAAGGAATAAAATGTAATATCTCAAGGCTTGCAGATGATACCAAGTTGTGTGGGAGGATGAAGAGACCTATGACATGATCTGGACAGATTGGGTGAGCAGGCAAATCAATGGCAGATGCAGTTATTTTGGATAAATGTCAAGTTGTTCACTTTGGAGACAAAAGCAAAGTGGTGGATTACTACCTGACTGGCTGTAAATTGGGAGCGGAGAGTGTGCTGCAGGGCCTACATGTCCTTGTGCACCAGTCGCTGACGGTAAGCATTCAGGTGCAGCAGGCAGTAAAGAAGGCAAATGCTATATTGGCCTTCATTGTGTGATGCTTCAAGTATAGGAGCAGGGATGTGTTGTTATAGTTGTACAGGGCCTTGGTGAGGCCACAGCTCAAACACTGTGAGCAGTTTTGGTCCCCTTTTCTTAGGAAGGATGTTCTTGCTAGAATGGTGAAACTAACATACGAGGACAGATTGACCAGTTCAGGATTGTATTCGTTGGAGTTTAAACGAATGGGAGGGGACCTTCTTCTAACAGGACGAGACAGGGTAGATACAGGAAGGATGCTCTTGATGATGGGTGTGTCTAGAATCAGGGAACACAGTCTGAAGATTTGGGTGGAACATTTAGGACAGAGATGAGGGAGACATTTCTTCACCCAAAGAGTGATGAACCTGTGGAATTCATTATCACAGGAATTAGTGGATGCCAAAACATTGAATGTATTGAATATGCGGTTCAATAAAGCATTTAAGGCAACTGGGTTCAAAGGGGAGTAAACAGATAAGGGTGTTGAGTTGGACGATGAGCTATAATCATGATAATGGCAGAGCAGGTTCAAAGGGTTGAATGGCCTCCTCCTGCTCCTATCTTCGATGTTGAAGAGGATATTTCGCTGAAAAAATCATGTACATTATTAGTGCTTCCCCATTTCCCTCAAAATATCTCTCATCACCCCACCTGAAAAATAATGTGGAGTCATAACCTCTCAAGTTTCAATGACACATCGCCTCCCAAGAGTCAATCTTAACACAAGATGTCATCTTGTTGTGATTGTTGGTGTGTGTGTCTGCAATTCTGTGTGTATCTGTGTGTGATGGTGTGTGTCCGTGTGCGCGTGTGTCTGTGTATGCGTGTCTGTGTATGTATGTGTCTATCTCTGTGTGGTTGCATGTGTGTGTGAGTATCTGTGTGTGTCTCTGTGTGGAGGTGTGTGCGTATCTGTGTCTGTGTGTCTGTGTCTCTGTGTGTCTGTATCTGTGTGTGTGTGCGTGTGTATTTCTGCATGTACATTTCTGTGTCTCCGGCCATGTGAAGCATGTCATATTTCCTTGAAACTATTTTCTTTGTCAGAGGCCACCAGTATGCTCCAGTTGCTGGAAGGTGTTCTGATGTATTTCAGATTGCGTGCCTCCGTGCAATGTAACTTTACTGCTTGGTGAAAAGACTGATTCATAAGAAAAAGCTTCTATCACCAGTTTCTCACTAACAATTACGGAGTGTCATTATGAGCTATTGCCTTTAGTTTCAGCGTCTAAAGTGATGTCTGGTCACCCTGACAAATCATGTCAAACCAATGGAAATCTTCTGAACCAATAGGGACTCTCTCCATGTATAGTCGATGTTCAGGGCTGTCATTCCTGAAGCGGACTCTTTGGTCCATCACTAGCTACCTGGCCGTAGGAATCTCACCATGCAGGAAGTAAATTCACAACTCACATGCTTCCATTCTGTCGACATGCCCTAGACACACTTGTTGGATGATTTCGAAACTCTCCATTTGAGAGGATACAGAATTCACGAATTTGTCATGTCACCTCCAAATCTCAGCATTCCAACTGGGATACCCTCACCCACATCTCAATTAAACCCAACAGCCCCTGCAAGTCTCCATCCAACAGCCTTTTCACTCCTCCCTCTGCATGTTCCAGCACCACAAAACTCCTTGCAAGTGCATCTGTACCTCTCAGATTACTTCAGACCAGACAAGACAACCGAGGGAAAAGGAGAAAGTGAGGACTGCAGAACAGAGTCACAAAGTGTGGTGCTGGAAAAGAACAGCGGGTCAGGCATTGTATCCAATGAGTAGGAGACTCAACGTTTCGGGCATAAGGCTTTCATGGAGTGTCCTGCCCTAACCACTGAGTTTTCAGTCAGAAGTGAAGCGTATTGTTGTGACAAGGTCTGCTGTTGGAATTGGGCAGTGAAAATCAATAACTTAGTCACCATTCTAATAGAGGGGAACAATTCAACATTCTTGTGGATGAATTATCTCATGTTCTAAATAAAATATAATGAACATCATTGTTATGATGTTCCCTCCCTTCCCTCTCTCCCTCCCACTCTGGCTCTCCCCTCTCTCGCACTCCTCTCACTACGTCTCCCCTCTCTCACCCTTCCCTCTCTCGCTTTTCCTTCTCTCGTCCTCCCCTCTCTATCCCTCCCCTCTCTCTACCCCTCCCCTTTCTCGCCCTTCCCGCTCACGCTTTTCCCTCTCTCACTCTCCCCCACACTCACCCTCCCGTCTCGCACCTTCCTCTCGCTCACACTCCCTTCTCTCGCCTTCCCATCGCCGGCCCTCCCCTCTCTCGTCCTCCTCTCTCCCGACCTCCCCTCTCTCCCCTACCCATTCTCGCCCTCCCCTCTCTCTTCCCCTCCCCTTCTCGCCCTTCCCTCCCTCGCATTTCCTTCTCTCGCCCTTCCACTTTCACCCTCCCACTCTCTGGCCCTCCCTATTCTCACTGTCCCCCCTGTCTCGCACTCCCCTCTCCCACCCTCACCACTCTCTCACCCGCCACACGCTCACCCTCCGCACTCTTGTCCCTCGCCACTCTCTCGCCCTCCCCTCTCTCACCCTCCCCTCTCTTATCCTCCCCTCTCTCGCCGTACCATGCCCACGCTCCCCTCACTCTCTCGTTACCCTCTCTCTCCCTCCCATCTCTCCTTCCTTCCCCTATTCTCACCCCATGCCCTCTCTCTTTCCCTCTCCTCTATCTCCCTCCTCTCTCTTTTGCCCTCCCCTCTCTCACTTTGCCTTCTCTCTCTCTTCCTCCTCACTCTCTCTCCCCTCCTCTTTCTCCCTCCTCTCTCTCTGCCTCCTCCCTCTCACCCTCCCCTCTCTCACTCCCCTCTCTCACCTTCCCCTCTCTCGCCCTCTCTCTCCCTTCCTCCTCTCTCTCTCCCTCCCCTCTCTAACCTTCCCCTCTCTCTCTCTCACCATCCCCTCTCCTGCCCTCCCCTCTCCAGCCCTCTTCGCTCTCTCCCTCCTCTCTATCTCTCCCACCTCCCTCACCTCTCTCCCTCCCCTCTCTCGCCCTCCCATCTCTCGCCTCTCTCGCCCTCCCCTCCCTCGCCCTCCCATATAACGCCCTCCCCTCCCTCGCCCTCCCTTCTAACTCCCTCCCCCACTCTCGCCCTTCACTCTCTCGCCCTCCCCTTGCTCGCCCTCCTTCTCTCTCGCCTTCCCCTCTTTCTCACCCTCCCCTCTCTCGCTCTGCTCTCTCTCCCTCCTCTCTCTCTCGCCCTCCCCTCTCTCTCCCTCTCCTTTCTCACCCTCCCATCTCTCGCCCTCCCCTCACTCGACCTTCCCTCTCTCGCTTCCCTCTCTCTTGCCCTCCCTTCTCTCTTCCTCCCCTCTCTCGCTCTCCCATCTCTCGCCGTCCCCTCTCACATCCTCCTCTCTCTCTCTCTCCCACCTCTCTTTCTCCCTCCCCCACTCTCCCTTCCCTCTCTCGGCCTCCCGTCTCTCACACCCCCTACCCTCACCCTCCCCTCTCTCGCCCACCACCCACTTTCGCCATCTACTCTCTCGCCCTGCCCTCTCTTTCATCCCCCCTCTCTCTTCCTCCCCTCTCTCTCACCCTCGCCTCTCTCTCCTCCTCCCCTCTCTCGCCCTCGCCTTCTCTCTCCTCCTCTTTCTCTCTCCCTCTCCTGTCTCTCCCTCCCCTCTTCCTCCCTCCCTTCTCTCGCCTTCCCCTCGCTCTCTCACCCTCCCATCTCACCCTCTACTCTCTCTCCCTCCCCTCTGTCTCCTTCCCCTCTCTCAGCCTTCCCTCTGTCTCCATCCCCTCTCACACCCTCCACTCTCTCGCCCTCTCTCTCATCCCCTCCTCTCTCCTCCTCCCTCTCTCTCACCCTCGCCTCTCTCTCCTCCTCCCCCTCTCTCGCCCTCCCCTCTCTCTCCCTCCTCTCTCTCGCCCACGCCTCTCACTCGTCCTTCCCCCTCTCTCCCTCCCCTCGCTCGCCCTCCCCTCTCTCTCGCTCCACTCTCTCTCCCTCCTCTCTCTTGCTCTACCCTCTCTCTCCCACTCTCTTTCTCCCTCCCCCACTCTCTCGTTCCTCTCGCACCCCCTTCCCTCACCCTTACCTCTCTCGTCCTCCTCCTCTCGCCCACCACCCGCTCTCGCCCTCCACTCTCACGCCCTGCCTTGTCTCTCGTCCTCCCCTCTCTTTCCCTCCCCTTTCTCTCTCCCTCCCCTCTCTCTCCCTCCCCCTCTCTCGCCCTCTACTCTGTCTCCTTCCCCTCTCTCGGCCTTCCCGCTCTCTCTCCTCCCCTCTCACACACTCCACACTCCCTCCCTCCCCCTCCTTCATCTCTGTCTCTCCCTACTCTCTCTCGCCCTCCCCTCTCCCTCGCCCTCCCCTCTTGCCTTCCCCTCTCTCTCCCTCCACACTCTCACCCTCACCTCTCCCGCCCTCCCCTCTCTCGCCCTGCCCTCTCTTGCCCTCTCCTCACTCCCTCCTCTCTCTCTCGCCCTCCCCCTCTCTATCCCTCACACCTCTCTCTCTTCCCCCTCTCTCGCCTTCCCCTCACTATCCCTCCCCCACTCTCACCCTCTCCTCTCTCCCTCCCCTCTCTCTTGCCCTCCCCTCTCTATCCCTCCCACTCTACCCCTCCCCTATATAGCCCTTCCGTCTCTCACTTATCCCTCTCTCACACTCCCCCAGTCTCACCCTGCCCTCTCCCAACCTCCCCCTCTCTCACACTTCCCTTTCTCGCCGTCCCCTCTCCTGCCCTCCCCTCTCTCATCCTTCGCTCCCCCGACTCCCCTCACTAGCCCTTCCCTCTCTCTCTCCCACCCCTCACTCGCCCTCCCCTCTCTGCCACTCCTCTCACTCCCTCCCCCTCTCTCCCTCCCATCCCTCGCCCTCACCCTCTCGCCTTCACCCTCTCGCCCACCCCTCTCATGCCCTTCCCTCTCTCTCTCCCTTTCTCTCGCCTTCCCCTCGCTCTCGCCTTGCCCTCTCTCTAACCCCTTCTCTCTCTTTTCCTCCCCTCTCTCTCGCCCTCCCCCTCTCTCACCTTCGCCTCTCTCTCGCCATCCCCTCTACCCCCTTCCATCTCTCGCCATCCCATTGCTCGCCCTCCCCATCTTGCCCTCCGCTCTCTCGCCCTCCCCTCTCTTACCCACCCCTCTCTCTCGCCCTCCCCACTTTCTCCCTCCCCTCTCTCACCCTCCCAGCTCCTTCCCTCCCCCCTCTCTCGCCATCTCCTCTCACCCTCCCCTCACTCTTACCCTGCCCTCTCTCTCACCCTCTCCTCTCTCGTTTCCTCCCCTCTCTCTCGCCATCCCCTCTCGCGCCCTCCCTTCTCTCGCCTCCCCTCCCTCTCACTCTCCCCTCTCTGTCGCCCTCCTATCTGCAGCCCTCCACTCTCTCGCCCTCCCATCTCTCGCCCTCCCCTCTCACGCCCTCCCCTCCCTCTCCAACCTCTCTTTCTCCCTCCCCCACTCTCACCCTCCCTCTCTCGCCCCCCCTCTCTCACACCCCTTCCCTCGCCTGCCCTCTCTCGCCCTCCTCGCTCACGCCTTCCACTCTCTCTCTCACGCTCCCCTAACTCTCTCGCCCTCCCCTCTCCTTCCTTTCTCTCACGCTGCTCTCTCTCACATTCTCCTCTCTCTCTCTTCCTCCCGTCTTTGTCCCTCCCCTCTCTCGCCCTCCTCTCTCTCTCTCCTGCCTCTCACCCCCTCCTCTCCCTCCCTCCCCTCTCTCTACCCCTCCCCATTCGCCCTTTCCTCTCTCACTTTTCCTTCTCTCGCTCTCCCCCACTCTCACCCTTCCCTCTCCCACCCTCCCCCACTCTCGCACTCCCCTCTCTCACCCTCCCCCTGTCTCCCTCCCTTCTCTCGCACTCCCCTTGCGCTCTCCCTGTCCTCTCTCTCACCCCCTCCTCTCTCTCTTCCTCTCTTCTCTCTCCCCTCCCCTCTCTCTCGCCATCCCCTCTCTCACCCTCCCGCTCCTGCCCTTCCTCTCTCTCCCCCTCACCTCCCTCTCAATCTGCTATCTCTCCCTCCTCTCTCCCACCCTCTACTCTCATGGCGTCTCCTCTCTCACCATGCACTCTTTATCCGTCTACTCTCTCTCTCGCACTCCATCTCTCGCTCCCTCCCTTCTCTTGCGCAACACTCTCTCGCCCTCCTCTCTCTGTCCCTCCCCTACTCTCTCCCTCTCTCTCTCTCCATCCCTTCTCTCTCCCTCCCCTCTCTCTCGGCCTCACGCTCTCTTGTCCTCCTCTCTCTCGCTCTCCCCTCTCCCGCCCTTCCATCTCTCCCCCACCCCTCTGTCATTCTCCTGCCCTCCCCTCTCTTCCCTCCTCTCTCTGTCCCTCCTTTGTCTCACCCGGCCCACACTCACCCTTCCCTTCTCTTCTTCTCCTCTCTCGCCTGCTGCTCTCTCGACTGCCACTCTCTCGTCCTTCACCCTCTCTTGCCCTCCCACACTCTCGCCTTCCTGTCTCTTTCCCTCCCCTCTCTCGCCCGCCCCTCTCTCGCCCTCCCTGCTCTCGCCATTCCCCTCTTCGCCCTCCACTCTATCTCCTTCTCTTGCCCTCCCCTCTCTCACCCTTCCCCCTCTCTCCCCTGCCCAACTACCCTTCGCCTCTCTCTCCCTCCCCCTCTCTTGCACTCCCCTCTCCATCGCCCTCCCCCTCTCTATCCCTCTCCTCTCTCTCCCTATCCTCTCCCGCCCTCCCCTCTGTCGCCCTCCCCTCTATCCCTCCCGTCTCTCGCCCACAGCCTCTCTCGACCTTCTCTCTCTCCCTCCCCTGTCTCACCCTTCCCTCTCTCACCCTCACTGCTCCTGCCCTCTCCTCTCCCTCCCTCCCATCTCTCGCCATCCCATCGCTTGCCCTCCCCCTCTCGCCCTCCCCTCTCTCAGCCACCCTTCTCTCTCAACCACCCCTCTCTCTCTCTCACCCTCCTCTCTTTCTCCCTCCCAGCTCCTGCCCTTCCCTCTCTATCCCTCCCCTCTCCCACCCTCACTCTCGCCCTGCCCTCTCTCTCACCCTCTCCTCTCTTGCTTCCTCCACTCTCTCTCACCATCCCGTCTCTCACCCACACCTCTCTCCCTCCCCTCTCTCACACTCCCATCTCTCGCCCTCCCCTCTCTTGCCCTCCCCCTCTCTCGCCATCCCCTCTGTCACCCTTCCCTCTCTTTCCCTCCCCTCTCTCTCCTCCCTTTCATCTCACCCTCCCCTCTCTGTCGCCCTCCCCTCTCTCCCTCTCCTCTGCAGCCCTCCCCTCTTTCCCTCTTCCTCCTCCCCTCCCCCTCTCTCGCCCTCCCCTACTCTCGCCATCTTCTCTCTCTCGCCCTCCCCTCTTACTCATCCTCCCCTCTCTCATTTTCCCCTCTCTTGCCCACCCCACTCTCTCGCCTTTCCCCTCTCTCTCCCTCACCTCTCGCCCTCCCCACCCTCCCCTCCCCTGTCTCCACTTTCCCTCTCTCCCCACCCCTCTCTCGCCGCAGTCTCTCTCTCGCCCCACTCCCCTTCCCCACACTGTCGCCCTCCCCACTCTCGCCCTTCCGCTCTTTCCTCCTGCCCTCCCACCACACCCCTCTCTCCTGCTCCCCGTCTCTCGCCCTCCCCCTCTCTCAGCCTCCCCAATCTCTCCCTCCCCTCTCTCGCCCTCCCCTCTCCCGCCCTCCCCTCTGTCGCCCTCCCCTTCTATCCCTCCCGTCTCTCGCCCACCCGTCTCTCACCCTCCTCTCTCTCTCCACTCTCTTGCCCTCCCCTCTCCCTCCCTCCCCTCTGTCACCCTCCCCCTCTATCCCTCTCCTCTCTCGCCCGACTCACTCTCTCGCCACCCCATTCTCGCCCTCCCCTTTCTCGCCCTCTCCTCTCCCTCCCTCCTATCTCTCTCCCTCCGCTCTCTATCCCTCCCCTCTTTCGCCCTCCCATCTCTCCTCCCCTTTCTCCCATCCTTTCCCTCTCACACTCCCTTTCTGTCGCCCTCCCCTCTCTCTCCTCCCCTCTCTCTTCCTCCACTCTCTCTACCTCCCCTCTCTCTCGCCCTCCCATCTCTCTCACCCTGCCCTCTCCCATTCTCCCCTCTCACGCCCTTCCCTCTCTTACTCTCCCAGCTCCTGCCCTCCCCTCTCTATCCCCCTCACTCGCCCTCCCCCTCTCTTGTTCTCCTCTATCTTTCTCTTGCCCACTGTCTCCCTCTCTCTCTCTCACCCCTTTTCTCCCTCCGTCGCTTTGTCTCGCTCTGTCTCTCTCTCTCTCTCCTTCTCAGTCTCGTCCTGTTTTGCCCCCTCGCGCCCACACTCGCTCTGCCCTCTAAATCTCTCTCTCCTGCCACCCTCTCTCTCGAACTCCCTTCACACACTCTTCTCTCCTTCTTGCCATTCCTCTCTCTCACCATCTCTCTCTCTCACCCTTGCTCTCTCTCGTCCCACCACTCGCTCTCTCTAACTCTCTCTCTTGACCCCCATCCCTCTTGTCCCTCTCTCTTTTCCCACCTCTATCTCTCTCTCTGCCCTCTGTCTTTCTCTCTCTGTCTCTCTTTCCATCCTGATCTCTGTTGCCCTCTTTCCTCACTCGTTTCTCTCTCTAGGTCTTGCCCCCTTTCTCGCTCTTGCTGTCTTTCTCTCCTCTCTCTCTCTGTCTCTTTCTCTCTCTTGACCCCTCCCTTGTTCTTCTCTCAGTTTCACGCTTTCTCTTTCCCCTCTCATTATCTCCTCCCATCTCTCTCTCTCTCTATCTCTCCCTCACCCACCCTATCTCTGTCTTGCCCCTCTTCTCTCTCCCTGCTCCTTCACTCTCTCCCCCCGTTCTTTCACTCTCGATCCCCCTCCCTCCGTGTCTCTCTCCCCACATTACTTCGTTTCTCACTGACTGAATCTCTTTCCCTCCTGTCACTCCCTCTATCTCTCTCTGATGCACTCTGTCTCCCTGGTCCTTCCCTCTCCCTCTGACCCAGAGACTGGGGGTGGTTGGGTGTTGAGGCTGCGTGTTTGTGTGTGTGGGTGGGGTGGGGGGATGGTGGTTGGTGTGAGATGTGGGATAAGGTGGAAAATGGGGTAGAGACAGAATTGCAGGAGGGAGACAGAGACGGCAAGAGAGAGAGAGAATGGGGGAGGGGGAGAGGAAAGAGTGAAGGCAGCTGGAGAAACCAGGGTTGGGGGCGTGTGCGAGAGAGAGAGGGAGACGAGAGAGAGTGAAAGGGAGAAGTGGTGGAAGAGACAGAGCGAGAGAAATGTGGAGTAAGAGTGGGGGAGAGGAAATGGGGAGGCCAAGTTGGAGTGAGGGCGGACAGAGGAAGTTAAACCCAGCTCCTGAGCTGAAGGCGTGGTGCCCTGCCCTTCCCTGAGGACCAGGACTCGGGGCTGAGTATGACTCTCTCCAGCTCAGCTTCTCCAACACAAAAACACACAACAACATCGATCACTCTGCTGCTTGGCACGCTTTAATCAATATTTTTTTGGTTACAAATGGAAGTGATGGATACAGACAGTGGGATGGTGCCTTTTCTCACTGGCCCCTGAGTTGTGAGAAACATTGAAATGTTTCCCTGGAACCCCCCTGTGGGATACGGTTGGACAAACCAGCGCTACCGTCTGTTACCATAGTGACAGGCTGCTCCATCGCTGAAACACAGAACTGAAATGAGAAAATCCTGGATGGATTGATTCATGAGGGAATTTGATTGATGGATGGATTTGGGTGAAGGGATATTTCAGCACATTCTTCAGCTGCTGCCTGAAATGAGTCTGGGTCACGGCATAAATCGCGGTGTTTGTGCAGCAACTCAGGAGCTGCAGCATGAAGCCCAATTCCTGCACAAAGGGATGGAGATACAAAGGGGAATACCCAATTCCATATATCCGACTCCACATAGAATAAACCATTAACGTTGACCATAACAGGATGAAATTGGCTGAGATCACAAACAGTAAAATGATGGATTTTTTTCGGTTTCTCATTTCTGTGTCAGACTGAGCGTCCCCATTGGTGTGAGCGCGGAGTCTACTGCGGGCTCTGCTGGTCACTAAAATGTGCCTGACGGTAAGAACATTGAGCAGCAGAATCAGGAGAAATGGGACACTCAGGATTATAATGTGGTAGAGTAGCTCGATTGTGATCAGACACTGGAGACTCGAGCAGTGAATATTATCTCACAAAACCAGGGGGCGTTCTCCAGCCAATACCGAGCCGTGAGCATAAAACACTAGAAAATGTTCTTTAAACAGCTCAGCACAGTCACTGCTCCCAGAACCACAGCCACCGTTTTCTCACTGCAATATTTACTTTTCCGTTTCTGGCAACAAATGGTCACAAATCAATCAAAGGTGAAAGTGACGGTGAACCAGACAGAGCAGTCAGTGCCTGCATAAAGCAGGATGGCGTGGATATTACACACCGGGATGTCCCACAGGAAATCAAAGTGTTCCTTATAAACAATGGGACTGTGTCTCAGGATCAGGTCGAGGGTAATGACCAGGAGATCCGCCGCTGCCATGGCCCCCAGGTAACGTCTGACACATGGAGACAATCCACAATCTTTATAAAGCAGGACGTAGATGGTCACTACGTTAACTGTGAGGAAGTAAAACAACCAATTATCCATCAGCCTGGAGGCAAAGGGACCGTTTGATTGGGGACCCAGTGGGATTTTCACATGTGTCCCTGTATTCAGGGATTTATTAAAATAATTGGAGCTGGAATAACAAATGGGAAGGTGTGAATTACTGACAAAAATGTGACTGCCAACCTAGCTTGGGAGCTAGGTTGGAAGCTCAGAGTTAGAACAAACAGAGTTGTTGTCTCTGGTTTGTTACCCGTGCCACGTGATAGAGAATTGAGGAACAGGGAGAGAGAGCAGTTAAACGCGTGGCTACAGGGATGGTGCAGGAGGGAGGGATTCCGGTTTCTGGACAACTGGGGTTCTTTCTGGGGAAGGTGGGACCTCTATAAAAAGGATGGTCTACACCTGAACCTGAGGGGCACCAGTATCCTTGGGGGGAGGTTTGCTAGTGCTCTTTGGGAGGTTTTAAACTAACTCCGCCGGGGCATGGGAACCTGGACTGTAGCTTTAGGGTACAGGACCTTGAGTGTAGGGAGATTATGAACAAGGCAGCAATCTCGAAGGAGGGTGCCTGTAAACAGAAGGGTGGCTTGAAGTGTGTATACTTCAATGCCAGAAGTATAAGAAATAAGGTAGGTGAACTTGCAGCGTGGGTTGGTACCTGGGACTTCGATGTTGTGGCCATTACAGAGACGTGGGTAGAAAAGGGGCAAGAATGGCTGTTGCACGTTCCAGGGTTTAAATGTTTTAGTAGGGTCAGACGTGGGGGTAAAAGAGGGGGAGGTGTGGCATTACTTGTCAAGGATAGTATTACAGCGGTGGAAAAGACGATGGAGGAAGACTTGCCATCTGAGGTAGTTTGGGCTGAGGTTAGTAATTGGAAAGGTGAGGTCACTCTGTTAGGTGTTTTCTACAGGCCCCCTAATAGTCCGAGAGAAGTAGAGGATAGTATTGCGAGGATGATTCAGGAGAAGAGTGAAAGTAGAAGGGTGGTTGTTATGGGGGACTTTAACTTCCCAGATATTGACTGGGAAAGCTATAGCTCGAGGTCGTTAGATGGGTTGGTGTTTGTCCAATGTGTGCAGGAGGGTTTCCTGACACAATATGTGGACAGGCCAACAAGAGGTGAGGCTATACTGGATTTGGTTCTAGGTAATGAACCAGGCCAGGTGTTAGATTTGGAGGTAGGTGAGCACTTCGGGGACAGTGACCACAACTCGGTGACTTTTACTGTAGTGATGGAGAGGGATAAGTGTGCACTGCAGGGCAAGAGTTATAGCTGGGGGCAGGGAAATTATGATGCGGTGAGGCATGACTTAGGATGTGTGGATTGGAAAAACAGGCTTCAAGAGAAGAATACTAATGATATGTGGAGATTGTTCAAGGAACAGCTACTAAGTGTCCTTGATAAGTATGTACCAGTCAGGCATGGAGTTAAGGGTCTTGTGAGGGAGCCCTGGTTTAATAAGGAATTGGAATCCCTTGTGAAAGGGAAGAAGGCAGCATATGTAAAGATGAGGCGTGAAGGTTCAGTAGGGGCGATTGAGAGTTATAAGGTAGCCAGGAAGAATCTAAAGAGAGAGCTAAGAGCAGCGAGAAGGGGACATGAAAAGTCCTTAGCTGGTAGGATTAGGGAAAATCCAAAGGCTTTCTATAGGTATGTCAGGAATAAAAGGATGACTAGGGTAGGTATCGGTCCAGTCAAGGAAAGTAGTGGGAAGTTGTGCGTGGAGGCGGAGGAGATTGGAGAGACACTAAATCAGTACTTTTCGTCAGTATTCACTCAGGAACAGGACACTGTTGCTGGTGTGAATATTGAGTCACAAGTGATTAGAATGGATGGCATTGAGGTATGTAGGGAAGATGTCTGGGGAATACTGGAAAGGATGAAAATAGATAAGTCTCCTGGGCCTGATGGCATTTATCCTAGGATCCTCTGGGAAGCTAGGGAGGAGATAGCAGAGCCATTGGCCTGGATTTTTATGTTGTCATTGTCAACGGGAATAGTAACAGAAGACTGGAGGATGGCGAATGTGGTCCCCTTGTTCAAGAAGGGGAGTAGGGATAGCCCGAGTAACTATAGGCCAGTGAGTCTGACTTCTGTGGTGGGCAAAGTCTTAGAGAGAATTGTAAGGGATAAGATTTATGAACATCTGGATAGGAATAACGTGATCAAGGATAGTCAGCATGGTTCTGTGAAGGGCAGATCGTGCCTCACAAACCTTATTGAGTTCTTTGAGAAGGTGACTAAGGAGGTGGACGAGGGTAAATCAGTAGATGTTGTGTATATGGATTTTAGCAAGGCTTTCGATAAGGTACCCCATGGTAGGCTAATGCAAAAACTACGGAGGTATGGCATTGAGGATGCATTAGAGGTTTGGATTAGAAATTGGCTGGCTGGAAGGAGACAGAGGGTAGTAGTTGGTGGTATAGGTTTATCTTGGAGTGCAGTTACTAGCGGTGTACCTCAAGGATCTGTTTTGGGACCATTGCTTTTTGTTATCTTTATAAATGATCTAGAGGAGGGGCTTGAAAGCTGGGTGAGTAAGTTTGCGGATGACACAAAAGTCGGTGGAGTTGTGGATAGTGAGGAAGGATGTGGCAGGTTACAGCGGGATATAGACAAATTGCAAAGCTGGGCAGAAAGGTGGCAAATGGAATTCAATTAGCTAAGTGTGAAGTCATTCACTTTGGTAGGAGTAACAAGAAGATGGATTACTGGGCTAATGGTAGGCTACTTGGTAGTGTGGATGAGCAGAGGGATCTTGGTGTCCATGTACACAGATCTCTGAAAGTTGCCACCCAGGTAAATAGTGCTGTGAGGAAGGCATATGGTGTACTGGGCTTTATTGGCAGAGGAATTGAGTTCTGGAGTCCTGAAGTCATATTACAGTTGTATAAGACTCTGGTGCGGCCTCATCTGGAGTATTGTGTGCAGTTTTGGTCGCCATACTATCGGAAGGATGTGGAGGCTTTGGAACGAGTGCAGAGGAGGTTTACCAGGATGTTGCCTGGTATGGTAGGAAAATCGTATGAGGAAAGACTGAGGCACTTGGGGCTGTTCTCATTGGAGAAAAGAAGGTTTAGGGGAGATTTGGTAGAGGTGTACAAGATGATTAGGGGTTTAGATAGGGTAGACACTGAGAACCTTTTACCGCTAATGGAGTCAGCTGTTACAAGGGGACACAGCTTTAAATTAAAGGGTGGAAGGTATAGGACCGATGTTAGGGGTAGATTCTTTACACAGCGGGTTGTGAGTTCATGGAATGCCCTGCCAGTAGCAGTGGTGAACTCTCCCTCTTTATGGTCATTTAAGCGGGCATTGGATAGGCATTTGGAAGTTATTGGGCTAGTGTAGGTTAGGTAGGATTCGGTCGGCGCAACATTGAGGGCCGAAGGGCCTGTACTGCGCTGTATTTTTCTATGTTCTATGTTCTAAACCACAAGAAACCCTCCCTCCCCAACACACAGAGACACATCCATAACGACAGATGGTTTCTACAACATTCCCACACACTCGATCACTCGAGAGCAGACATAGGTCACTCCTTCCCAGTTCCTAATATGGATGGTGGAAATGTTGCTGTCCTGAAGGATTCTCTCCCAGTTTCCTGAAGACAAACGGAGTTTGGGAATTTCTGTATTTTGGTCTAAATTGTGGTCAATCCTGTGTGGTGGAGAAATGTAAACGCAGGGGAAACGTATTCACCCCTTTAACTGCGTGAGGGGCCTTCGGAACAATGTCCCCTTCTCCCTGGAACTGGATCTCTTCCCTTGGGATCTTATCGTTTGTTCAATTCACTGACGTCCTGCCGTTCACAAGCAATGTCAGGGACAGAACGTTCCGGGGAGTGTCCGTTATAAAATGTCGGGGACCGAGCATTCCGGGAAGTGTCAGTTATAGAATATTAGAGACAGAACCTTCCGGGGAATGTCAGTTATAGAATGTCAGGGACAGAACCTTCCGGGGAATATCAGTTATAGAATGTCAGGGACAGAACATTCCGGGGAGTGTCAGTTGTACAATGTCGGGGACAGAGCGTTCCAGCGAGTGTCAGTCACAGAATGTCAGGGACAAAACCTTCCGGGGAGTGTCAGTTATAGAATGTCGGGGCAGAACGTTCCTGGGAGTGTCAGTTATAGAATGTTAGAGACAGAACCTTCCGGGAAATGTCAGTTATAGAATGTCAGGGACAGAACTTTCCGGGGAATATCAGTTATATAATGTCAGGAACAGAACATTCTGGGGAGTGTCAGTTATAGAATGCCAGGGACAGAACCTTCCGGGGAGTGTCAGTTATAGAATGTCGGGGACTTAACCTTCCGGGGAATGTCAGTTATAGAATGTCGGGGACAGAAGTTTCCGGGGAGTGTCATTTATAGAATGTCGGGGCAGAACGTTCCAGGAAATGTCAGTTATAGAATGTCAAAGACAGAACGTTCCGGGGAACCCCTTGACCTGTCCATCACCTTTCCCCCCTACCCACCCACCAACATGATGTACTGTGCCTGGACAAACTGTAAAATTAATGGGGTGAGAGACACATGGTCCAATCACAGGAATGGGAACTAAAGGCATTGCCAGATCAGCTGAAAGGGTAAGATATACCACATTCTCAATCCACCTCACAGAACCAGCCCAGACACCATAAATCCAGAGGAGATATCTGTTCACCGTGGAACACTGTGTAGACCAGGCCAGTGTGCAGCTCAGTACAACACTGCAATCTGTCCAGGGTTAAACACTGCACAGGTCATGTCACAGCACTTATCTTCAAACGCAGGCTAGACATCTGTCCAGTTTGGGAAGCTGGGATAGAGACAGAAAAGCTGCAGATGCAAAGTAGACAGGCAGGAAACTGGGAGAACACAGCAATCCAGACACCATCAGAAGGTGGAGAAGTCGACATTTCCGGTGTAACCATTCTGTAAGAATCCTGAAGAAGGGCTACACCTGAAACATCAAATTCTACACTTCCTGATGCTGCCTGGATTGTTGTTTTCCTCCAGCCAGTATTCAGCATGGGAAGCAATGCAGACAACGCCCATGCATTGATCTGTAAGGTCCAGACTAGATAACTGTCCAGCACAGGGAGCTGTGCAGACCACAGCAGGGCATTGATCTATAACCACCGGACTAGATATCTGTCCAGGGCACTAATGGGTAAACCTGAAACAAATATCCATCCAGCATGGGGAGCTGCACAGACCATATTATTTTATTATCTATAAACCTCAACCAGACAGTCTGACCAGCACAGCAACCTGTGCAGTGATCACGCGTGAATTCATCTGTAAACCAGGAGCAGTTACCCTCCCGGCATGTAGGACTGTGTACACCACCCCAGTGCATTGATATGTAACCCAGGATCAGTTACCCTCCCAGCATGTAGGACCGTGTACACTGCCCCAGTGCATTGTCCAGTAGCACTATGTTAGATCCCTGCCCAGTGTGGGGAAACTTGTAGCCCATGCTGGAAGTGACGGGATGTGCAGCTCCCACCTATTTCCAGCTCTATCTCTCCATTGTGTCATGATAAGGGGGTGCTTTGGGTGTGAACATCACTGCCAGAAAAAGATGGCAGGGGATCAGTTTAAATATCACCACATGGGAGGGGTTTGGGAAATAGACAGAGAGGGGGAGATTGAGAGACAGTGTCATGGAAGGATGTGTTCACTGGTTGAAGAATGCTGAAATGCAGACACTTCCATAGCATCCTGTAATATGAGCCAGTCTTCCTAGGAAAGATGGGAAAAAGGGATATCGGTGTGAGGTCAGCTGCTGTGTGGTTTTGAAATTACGTTTATGTAATTTTAATAAATGTATTTTTGAAACAGTATATTGCTGCAGAGTTGGAGTCGGGTAATAAGCAGTTAAGAAAAATGGGGTCTCAGAGTTGTGAATAGTTGATTTAAAATGTTCAGTTTCAGAGTGAAAAAATAAATTGATGTTTTTGTTAAAAAGTGGAATTTGAGAGTTCTCAGTCACTCATATTTTAACAGTTTACAAAGCAAATTGAGCATTTCTTTATGTTTAGTTTAAATTACCAGATGAGCTCAATGTTGTGTCCTAACAATTGTTGTGTGTGTATCTGTGTGTCTCTGTGCGGTGCAGGTCTGGCTGTCTCTGTGGTGATTAAAGTGATGCAATGCCACCCTCTGCTGGCCACCCCACGCCACTGCAAAGGCATTGGCAGAGGGTGAAAACCAACAGGGATTCATTCAGAGAGGGAGATGGAGAGGGCAGTTGCTCACAGCACCATCCAAACTGATGTCTTATCCATGTACTGATCTAAATGTCCTTTAAACGTTGTAACTGTCCCTGTTTTCACCAATTCCTCTGGAAGTTCATTCCACACACAAGCCAGATTCTGTCTAAAATGATTACCTCTCATGACTTTTGTAACTCCTTTTCCTTGCACCTTAAAATATCCCTGAATCTCCAACTCTAGGGAAAAGACATCAGCCCTTCAGCTTATCTGTACCCCTCATTATTTTATAAACCTGTGTAAAGTTACTGCTTAATCTCATATTTTTCAGTGAAAACAATCCCAGCCTACCCAGCCTCACCTTGTAGCTCAATCCGTCCTTTCACAGCAAAATCCAGGTTAATATCTTCGGAACCCTCTCCAGCTTAATAATATCAAGGTCAATAATATCAAAGTGAATAGTCAAGGTGTTTTCTAATGGTACAGGGAAATCAAAACCAGAGGACAGAGGCTTAAGCTGAGAGGAGAAACATTTAAAAGTGACCTAAGGGGCAGCTTTTTCACCCAGAGGGTGGTATGTCTATGGAATGAGCGGACAGGATGACCAGACTGGACACAGTATTCCTGAAGAAGTCTCACCAATATCCTATACAACCTCAACATGACGTCCCAACTCAGATACTGAAAGGTCTGACCAATGAATATAAGTGTGCTAAACACCTTCTTAACTACACTATCAATATGAGATGCAAATTGTAAAGAATTAAACCTGACGGCCTAGGTTTCTGTCCTCCAACACTGCCAAAGGCCCTGCTTTTAATTGTATAGGTCCTGTTGTTGTTTGATTTACCAAATCCAATACCTCGCATTAATCCAAACTAAACTCCATCTGCCAACCCTCAGCCCAGTGTGTGATATTACTGCCACCTCCCCCTCCCCCTACAATTTTAAAATTCCCTCCCCTTCTCCAGGAGGCCTGCACACTCTGGCCTTGATTTTCACAAAGACCCTGAGCTTGGTTTGCCTTGTGTGGTTAGGGGGAGGAGGGATAGATTGCAGACACAGTCAGCGGGGAGAAGAGGCTGGACAGTAATCAGCGACCTGGTATCATTTCATGGTTTTAGGAAGAGGGCAGTCACATGTTAGAGGTGGGTAATAGTGATCGGTGTTTTGGGACCAGAAAGTAAGCTCTTCCTTCGTCTCTGGTGTTCAGTAATAAATATCCATTTGAGACCATTCATTGTACAGAGTGTGTCTGCAGGATTTCTTTCCCTAATATTGCAGACTGCAGATAATAGCGATTTAAAGCTGTTTATATTAATTTCGATAGCATAGCAAGTACACTCAATATCCTACAGTTGAGACAAATATCTTGCATTTGCTTAACAATACAAAGTGTTTTTTGTAATTCAGTGATGGTAACCTAATTATAATAGATCCACACCAAGCTGAAAGTGAGCACATAAAATATGACCCAAAATCTGCGTATGGTAGTTGTAGTGGGTAGTGTCCCTGTCTCTGAGCCAGAATTCTGGATTTGATTCCAATTCCTGAACTTGTGTGGTAGTGTTCCTAGCTCTGGACTAGAAGGCCTGGATTCAAGTCCTGCTTGTTGCAGAGGTATGGCACATCATGTTAGAACAGGCTGATGAGCAAACACACAGGAGAATACTGTTACAGCTTTATGGATATTGCTGTGTGATGCTAGTGGGAAGTGGCAGTAATATCACACACTGGGCTGAGGGTTGTCAGATGGAGTTTAGTTTGGATTAAGCGGGGCATTGGATTTTGTAAATCAAACAAGAACAGGACCTACACAATTAAAAGCGGGGCCTTTGGTAGTGTTGGAGGACAGAAAAATCGGCCGTGAAGATTAATTCTTTAAAATTTGCATCTCATATAGATAGTGTGGTTAAGAATGTGTTTAGCACACTTGTCTTAATTGGTCAGACCTTTGAGTATCGGAATGGGGACGTCAATGTTGAGGATGTACGGGATATTGGTGAGACTTCTTCTGGGCACAAAGGTCTCGGTGTAAAGCCCACAGAAGTGTCTCATGATACATCTGAACAAATTGATTAAAATGGATTTAGAATTGTGACCTGATGGAGAAGGAAGAGGTGTCAGTATTGCATTTCAGAATTTAGGCCCAGTACAGCCATTTTGCAGCAGCAAAATCAGAATGGTCATGGATAGGTTGAGTAGTCAGTGATTTTTCCCCAGGTTAGGGGCGTCCAAAACTAGAGGGCATTGGTGGAAAGTGAGAGGGGACAGGTTTTGATGAGGCCTAAAGGGCACCTTTTCACACAGAGGGTGATATGCATATGGAATGAGGTCCCAGAGGAAGTGGTGGAGACTGGTACAACTACAGCATGTAAAAGGCATCTGGATGCTGACAGACCTGCCAAGCGTTTCCAGCAATTTCTGTATTTCTTTAAAAAATGCAATCATTTTAACACAGGTATTCAGATATTACGAGAGGGCATAGCTTTAAATTAAGCGGTGGTAGGTATAGGACTGATGTTAGGGGTAGATTCTTTACTCAGCGAGTCGTGAGTTCACGGAATGCCCTGCCAGTAACAGTGGTGGACTCTCCCTCTTTATGGGCATTTAAACGGGCATTGGATAGGTATATGGAGGAAAGTGGACTAGTGTAGGTTAGGTGGGCTTAGATCGGCACAACATCGAGGGCCGAAGGGCCTGTACTGCGCTGAATTTTTCGATGTTCTATGTTCTATGAATAATTTAAACATTTTTATTTTTTAACCACACAGGGATGTATAAACATATCTTCAAATCGACCAAGGCTATTTTCTGCTAAGGGTATGGCTCTGTATATGACAGCAGCAATGATGCACCTACATGGAACAGGGAATGTGATGGAGACATAGTTTGGACAACTCACATGGTCCAGTTTGGGAGAAGATGACATTATTGTGTGATTCGGCTCAGAGAGGGAGAATATGTAATCTGCCCGAGAAGGAACAGCCTATTGCACTCTCTCTCCTTCATTGTTCCTCAGCACAGCAATGTGTGCAAGCTAAAAAAAGTTCTAAAGTCATCGTTACCATTCTTATTTTTATGGAATCCCTGCAGTGTTGAAACAGGCCCTTCTGCCCAACAAGTCCATACCAACTTCCCAACCCATTTCCCTATATTAACCTAGAAATCTCTGAACACAATGGACAATTTAGCATGACCAATCCACCGAACCTACACAGTTTGAGCTGTGGTAGGAAACTAGATCACCCATTTAGAAGCTAACACAGAAAGGTGGAGAATGTGCAAACTCCACACAGATAGTCACCCAAGGCTGGAATTGAGCCCAAGTTCCCTGGTGCTGTGAAGCGCAGGGCTAACCACCGTGCTACACTTTGGGTGCGCCCTGACCAGACTCCATTGGAATCTACTCACTGCCTAAAGCAAAGGGAATTCAGCCAAATCCACTCTCCCAGGATGAAATCCCATTGCTAGCAGATGTGTGAGTACAATATCTTCAGAAGCAGAATAACATTTTGGACAATCTCGCAATTTTTCCTTTTGTCATGAGTTCCAATAATAACTGGACAAAGTTCTTTCAAGTTAAAATTACAGAGATTTTGTTTATCAGTGTGTGTGTGTGTGTGTGTGTGTGTGTCTGTGTTTTAAACAGGGAAATATTGATTATATATTTGCAATACCCAAACAGTTTGCCATTCATCATCTTTCCATCATAGTTTGAGTAACATTGCTCTGGATCATAAATGTGTTGTTTTAGCAGACTAATGAAACTAGCCTGACTTGTTCCTAAAACTCACCCTGACCCAGTCTGACACCGATATCATTGGCCATATCACCGACTTGGTTACATTTAACATTTGTTGTGAGCAGTGGAGGAGTGGGACGAGAAAAGGAAACAGTGACTCAAAACGCTGGGGAACTATAGACCAATGAGCCTGATGTCAGTGGTGGGTAAGTTGTTGGAGGGGATTCTGAGCGTTAGCATTTACATACATTTGGGAAGGTAAGGGCTGATCGGGGTAGACAACATGGCTTTCTGCATGGGAAATCATGTCTCATTAATTTGGTTCAGTTTTTTGAAGAGGTGACAAAAAAGATTGATGAAGGCAGTTTTGTAGAAATTGTCTATATGGACTTCAGCAAGGTGTTCATTTAAAGAACAAAGAGAAAAGAAAATTTACAGCCCAGGAACAGGATCTTCGCCCTCCAAGCCTGAGCCGATCCAAATGTAGTCTAAATCTGTCGTTCAATTCCTAAGTATCTGTATCCCTCTGCTCCCCACCTACTCTGCATCTGTGCAGACGCATCTTAAATGAATCTACCGTGCCTGCCTCAACCACCTCTGCAGGCAACACGTTCCAAATGCCCACCACCCTCTGTGTGAAGTACTTACTGTGTGTATCCCCTTAAACTTTCCACCTCTCACTTTGAAAGCACGACCTCTCGTTACTGAATCGTTCACCCTGGGAAAAAGCTTGTCTCTGTCCACCCTGTCCATACCCTCCATAAGGAAGAGAGGTATATTTCAGACTGGAGGCTTGTGAGCAGCAGTGTGCTGGAAGAATCAGGACTGAGTTCACTGCATTTCATCATTTATGTAAAGGATTTAGATGTGAATATAGGGGCAATAGTTAGTAAGTTTACAGATTACATCAGAAAGGTGGTGTAGTAGATTATCTTAGAGTACAACTAGACCACAATTAGATGGGGCAAAGGGGCAAGGAGTGACAGATGAAGTTTAATTTAGATAAATATGAGGTTTTGTATTTTGGGAAGGCAAATCAGGGCAGAAATTATACACTTAATGGTAAAGTCCTGGGGAGTATTGTGAAATAAACGGACATAGGGCTGCAGGCATATTGTTCCTTGAAAGTGGAGTCGCAGGTAGACAGAGTGGGACAGAACATATTTGGTAAATTTACCTTAATCAGTCAGAGCATTGAGTATAGGAGTTGTGGTGGTATGTTGCATCTGCACAGGATGTTGGTGAGGCCACTTTAAGAATACTGTGTACAACGCGGTTTTCTGCAGAAAAGATTTACACAGATGTCCCTGGACTGGAGGTTTGAGCTATAGGGAGAGTCTGATTAGGTTGAGGTGTTTCCCCCTGGATGCCAGAGGTTGAGGGATGACATTATAGATGTTTATAAAATCATCAGGGGCATGGATATTCTGAACAGCCACGCTCTGCTCCCCAGGGTAGGGGAGTCCAGAAAAAGAGAGCAAAGATTGGAGGGGAGTGGGCGAATGAATTAGAAGGGACCTGAAGATAAATGTTTCACACAGAGAGTGGTGTGTGTACAGAAAGTGCTGTCAGAAGAAGTGCTGAAGGCGGTTACAATCGCACATTTAAAATATGTCTGAGAGGAGGGATATTGGCCAAATGCTGGCAAATGAGACTGGATCAGATTTGATATCTGATCGGAGTGAACAGATTGGACTAACGGATCTGTTTCCGTTCTATATGACTCACATTGATTGAAAGCTGCGTTAGTTAAATATTTGACAGAGAATTGAGTCATGCATAATGGGATATAGACAGGAAAGTGTAGCTGAGACCCCAACCTGATCAGTCACAATCTTAGTGCCTGTTAGAGAAGGCTCAAAGTGACTAATGACCAACTCATGTTCCTCAGTCCCATGTTTCTGTGTTCCATTCAGCCCCTCATACCTGCTAGACACGAGCAATTGGAGGCTACTTACTGCTATAACCGGGTGCACAGAAACAGAGAAGACCATTCAGCCCTTCAAGACTGTCACACACGCTTTGAAATGATTTGGGAAATGCAGTTGGAAAACCCAGGCTGGGTATGAAAGAGGCCCCATATCTCTCTTTACAGAGATTCCCCTTTCTGCAACTTATGCTCCATTTGTTGATCACGTTTTAGACCGAAATTCACTGATAATACAGCCCCCATACCTCACCCAGAGATGGCTCACAAAATCCTCTGGTCTCCCTGACTGCAACATTCAATAACAGAATATTCATGAAAATAACACCCACTAACTTTCCAATAACAGAATGTGAGACCATCAGACACAGGGGTAGGTCGTTCACTCCCCAAACCTGCCTTGTCCTCCACTAAGATCGTGGCTGATCTGCTCTCAGTCTGAAATCCTCTTTAATGCCCAATTCCTCATAGCCCTCACCTGTCTGACAGATCAATCTCCATCTACCTCCTCTTCAAATACATTCAATCATCTTGCTCCCCAACACACTTGAGAAGAGAAATCCTGATATTTAATACTACCTGTTTGAAGAAAACACTTGCTGCTCCTCTATCATGGACTATTGATATGAACAAAAGAGGTTGACACAAGGGTTCAGGTAAAAATGACTGGCCCTGATATCAAGGCAGTGGTTGACTTCTGTTGATATCAAGGAGCTTAACAAAACTGGACTTAATGGGAATCAGAGTAAACTGTCCAGTGTTTGGAATCAAACAGGGCACAAAGAAAGATGTTCGTCATCTCAGTCCTGGGTCTGGTCTGTGGGAGATCCTCAGAGTAGCTTCTTCTTCACAAACATCTTCAGATGCTTCATCAATGTCTCCCCGCCCCCACCCTCCCCACCATAAGATCAGAAGTGGGGATGGTCACTGAAGATTCCACAATATTCAAAACATTTTATCCCCCGTCAGCTCCTGAACTGGTCTATGCCCAGGTGCAGTAACACCCAGACTTCATTGAGAGTTGTGCTGTTAACGTGTCAGTAACATTCATGTAACAGCACTGCCTATTGCCACTGTAAAACAAGAGTTCATTCAGCACCTAACACTGGTTTCACAGGAATATGAGGAAACTATTCAGCCCATTGTCACTGTTGGAGAAGAAGAGGGACAGCCCATTCAGTGCCTCCAACCTATTACTCAGGAAGAGTCGGAGTCTCGTGTGATGGACCACACCAGAGCCTCTCGAAAATTTTGGAAGGCAATAGCTTATACTCTAACGTTTTCTTATTTTAAAGGAAATGTAAAGTGTCTGTTACAGATGGAATGTGACCGGTCAAACTACTCGGTGGTAAGCAAAACACCATTTATTTAAACACGAAAGATGAAATAAAACCAAAGAAAGAGGAATTTAGAATAACGTAATTCTATTGGGCAACTTAAAAAAATAATAGATCTAGGAGCTTTTACTAATGAACTAGTCCAACATAGGAAATTCCCATAAACACAGCCCTTGGCAAAAAGGAAAATTCAGGAATAGAAAACAGCATCAAGAGAAAATTCAGAAAGAGTTGCAACCAGGAGACATTCCCTGAAGCTTCCAACTCTGCGTAGACCCCTTTGATGTTACTGAGAAACGAAAACCCAGTGATCCTAACTTGTGAGAGCTGGCCAAACCCATTCAGGCTGCTTTAAAATAAACTGAAGGCCTCCCTCGCTGTTTACTCAAGTGGTCTTAACTAGCCAGCTTGGTAACGATCGTTCAATCTCACTCTTAAAATAAACCAGGACAAAAAAGCCTCTTAAAGCTGCAGCATCATCACACTTGTCAACATCGAGCTGTCAAACAGGAACCGGGGTAACCCAGTCAGGCCATTGGCCCTGTCCAATAGAACGAGGAAGAAGCCAGTCAGTCCCTAGAGTCACTTATACAGGAACAGTAGAAGGCCATTCCCACCGCAATGCCCTTACACGGGGGCAGAATGAGGTAATTTGTGCTGATTCCTGATGCATGTCTTATGCCCAAAACGTCAATTCTCCTGCTCCTCGGATGCTGCCTGACCTGCTGCGCCTTTCCAGCAATCGACTATCTACTCTGTTCTCCAGCATCGGCAGTCCCCACTCTCTCTTATTTGATACGCCAACATGATGAACAAGTGGAGCAGAGGGTACACAGGCAGACTGCTCCACGTTAGTCCACCTGGCTCCGTTGCTCATGATACACACATGGGACTTTAATTTGGTTTACTCGTGGTGAGAAGGGAAGCCATATGTCTTGTGTGAAGTCACAAGAAGGTATCTTCCATCTCCGAGAAGCCAGCCTGGTGTTCTCTGCGTAAGGCGGAAGCTGGTGGAAATGGCTACCTGTTTCAGATGGAAGGCATTGTGGCTAAGGTTTGTGCGAAGATTTGTAGCTCGGGTGCTCGTTGTTGCACAACAACGAACAGGTATTGTGGCTGCAGTTGGGGATTGTGAGCAACATGACGTTCAGTACGACTTCGCATGCTGACTGCACAATAATGTGGGGAGAGTTAATTCAGGCATATACACTATTAGGAGAGTCACATTAGACTGATGGATGGACTCTCTAAGTTCAAATAATGCTGATGATGTTCATGTTGATCTTGTCTAGTGCACGTCCTGTTCAGTGTAACCTGTATGCCTTACTCTGTCGAAGTCTATTTGCACCCTATGATATGTCTGACCATGCTTACTATGGTCTGCCTCCACTGCTCATAAATAAAGTGTTTCCCTGTACTGAGGTACACGTGGCAATAAATCATACCAATCAATCTGGGTAAAGTATGGAATTTCTCTCCCTGTCAATGTCTGGTTTGGAAATAAGAGATCGCTGCCACTCCTCGTGTTTCAGCGTCACCATTTCTTCGTCTCTGACAGCTCTACAGATTAAACTCTCAGCTTATTCACTCTATCCTCATGTTATCATCATTCCTTACAAAGATGATCAATTCTGGAGAGAGTGCCCCAAATACTCTCTCAGCAAGGCTCTACAACAGCAGGAAAATGGCTTTACTTATGTACTCAAATCATCTTACAATGAAGGATAGCATACCATTGACTGCACCCATTACTTAAACAGGGTTTGATTCAGAGCAGTCAGCATAGATTTGTGAGTGGGAGATCACGCTTCCTAAATTTGTTAGCGTTCTTTAGTGAAGTGACCAGGAAGATTGATGAGGACAGAGCGATAGACGTAGTCTCTATGGATTTCAGTAAGGTCTTTGAAAAGGTTCCACATGGCAGGCAGCTCTGGAAGGTTATATCGCGTGGAATGCTGGGGGAACTAGCCAATTGGATACACAGTCGGCTTGATGGTAGGAAGCAAAGGGTTTTGTGGAAGGATGATGGTCAGACTGGAGGCTGGGCCCATTGCTGTTTGTTGTCTATGATTTGGTTGAGAATGTACAAGGTATGATTAGTACGTTTTTAGATGACACTAAAATAAGTGGGAGCATGACCAGTGAGGAAGTTAATCAGAAATTGCAGCAGGATTTTAATCAGGTGGGGAATTGGGCCGAGAAATGGCAAATGGAATTTAGTGTAGGTATGTGAGGTCTTGCCTTTTGGAAGCTTAAATCAAGGTAGGAGTTTCATGTTGAATGGGAGGGTCTTAAGGTGTGTCGTGTAAAGAAAGACCACTGGGTTCGATGCACGGTTCTCTGCGAGTGGAGTCACAGGTAGACAGGGCAGGGAAAAAGCTTTTGGGACACTGGCCTTCATCAGGCAGGACATTGGGTATAGAAGTTGAGAATTTATGTTGCAATTACACAGGAATTTGGTAAGGCTGCACTTTGAGTATTGTGTTCAGTTTTGTCACCTTGTTATAGGGAGGATGTTAGTAAATTAGAAAGAGTGCATGAGAAGTTTACAAGGACGTTGTCAGGACCCAGTGGTCTGAGTTATATGGAGAGGTTGAACAAACTAGGACTTTTTCTTTAAAGTGCAGGAGACTGCGATGGGGGACCTTATAGAGGTGTATAAGATCATGAGGAATATGGATAGGGTGAATGCTCTCAGTCTTTTTCCAAGGTTTAGAGAATCGAGAATGGAGGGGATGAGTTTAAGGTTAAAGGGGAAGGAATAAAAGGGAACCTGAGGGTCCACTTCTTTAAACAGAGGGCTGGTACGTGGATGAGCTGCCAGCAGATGAAGTTGATGGGGTACATTAACAACATTTCAAATGCATTTGGATAAATATGTGGATAGGAAAGGACTGGAAGGATATGGGCCAACTGCAGGGAAATGGGGTGAGCGTGGATAGACATTTACAAGGTGGTGTCGAACCCTACTGTTAATTAAAACCAAACACCCAGAAAAGCTCGCCTCACCTCGTAATCT